>NW_009608929.1:61173-139320 GCF_000690535.1 Cariama cristata
AATCTCAACGAGAAATATAATGCAGTTTAAGCAAGCCTAGTGGATTTGATTTTAAAAAAAACATAGTTCCGTCTCTGCTGATCTTGTGTTCTTCATCTGTAGCCAATACCATTTTCCCCAAGGAAAATTGCCTGTACAGTGCTTCTTCCCGTAACTGCTAGAAGAGCTGCACAAATGTAGTAAAAGTGCATTAATGGTTTTGAATAAATGGTTTTCAAACTCTTTCAAAGTCATAGGCATAGGAGGTATGCAAACTATTACGACACAACAAACACAGCTAGTTCCATACCTCAAAGAAAGCTAAGAAAGCTAAATCCAGTGGTAGCAGAGGTTGAGTCCTAATAAAAGGAATTATTAAACATTGTTTCTAGCCATTCAACGTTTGAACTTCAGAAAAAACAGTTTTAAAAATAGTTTACTGAAAAAAGCAGTAATAATTATTTTAACCACAGGAATCAGTTGTTAATCTTATTCATGTGATTAGGTAGGCTCAAAAATCAGAAGCAGCTGTTTTGTAGTGCAGTAAGCTTCAGCTCTCTCCCGAGGACAAACTTTAGATGATTTTGATGAACATATTGTAAAAAAGAAATGTCTCTTCAGAGAGAATCTCTCAATTGCACAAAAGGAAGCGGTAAGAAGTTTAACATGTTTAAACCTGAATTAACAAAATAGGGAATGTACTCTCAACTTAAAACATTTTATTATTGTCATTGTTGTTGCTGTTATTATTAACTAGTTTCAGTGTGTTCATCTTTGAGTTTAGGTGCAGTAAGTTTGACTAGTATCTGAAGTTAGAGTTGTAGTTCCCTCAGGTACCTTAACACACATTCAGGAGTCGGACTTGGAAAGTTTGACATATTTTTCCAAAAAGAACGGTGAGTTTCCTCAGCGATGACCTAAGTATAACTAGCATAGCTGCCAAAAGATGGCCATCTAAGCAAAAATAATTTCCTTCTTTATAAGTTAAATACAATGTCCGGGTCTCCATTTCTCCAAAACCTGTCAGAATGTTTCTTTTAGACCATCTTAAAATAAGAATTAGCTTAAAAGTTTCCAGAAGTCTTCATCCACGAGCCCAAACTATTTTAAAAACTGAAGCTAGGACAGTGTTTTCATAATACACAAACTACTTACTGTTCATAAATTGTTCTTTCGCAACAACGGTGAATTCCCAGATGAAATCAAGAAGATACGTACTTTGAAACATAAGTGAGATTATATCTTTGTCTAAATGAAGGAATGTTCCACTTTCAGGTATCATTTCACTTACAGATTTTTTTTTCCTGCAGTCCTTTATGCATTCAGGAGATATTTGGGGAGATACAGGTAAAAAGGCATGTGTTCATTTTTTGAGGGAAAAACAGAGAAAGCTCCTTTTTTTTTCTTCCCTTCTTCTGAGACTGCATTGCAACTGCACACTAACTGCAGAAGGGCAGATTGTTATTAGTTTTCTACTTTTAACATTTTTTTCACAGTGAAATGGAGACAAAGCCACTGATTGCATAATATAAGCAATCTCTTTTTTATTTAGTGATGTCCCCAAAGCAGTCATTCTGCCAGAAAGGGGAAAAATCCAAAGGAAAAGAGAAAACTCTTTTAAGGAGAGCCGTTCCATTTTCATACAATAAAACGTATTCTTTCCATGTTTAATATTAATATAAGCATTTTAGCTTGCTAATAATAAAAGCTGTGGGTTTGGGCGCGGGTGTGGTTGTTGAAATGAGAAATGAACATTAGAGAGGCTTTCCATTTGAATGCATGATTTCAGTAGCCAACTTGAATTCATAGAAAGGGTACGTTATTCGGTAACTCCCACATAGTTTTATTAGTTTTGTACCTTAATGAAATCATGGATGTTTATTTTTTTGATTTAAAGAAATGCTGTAAAAGTTATCCCTTTCTCTTTTTTCTTTTTCTTTTTTTTTTTTAATGTATTAGTATTAATAGTTTCAAAGTGCCATTTCTTGATATTCTTGTCCGGGAGGCTGAGTTAACAACCTATTATTATGTGCTCCTTACCGAGCTGTTAATAGCTTTCGAGTCTTTTGCAGGAATTCACCTGCTGCTCATAAAGGCATTTATGTTGCTGTAGGAACTTCACCAGGCTGACGCATCTCGTATTTGCAATGACCTTGCACAAACTATCTGGTTGTCTTGCCTATACTGCCAGAAGTACTAACATATTGTATTCACACAACGGTAATTCTTTAGTGGCTGAGACAGCTCTTCCGTTTTTAAAAAGGTATTGTCACCTGTCTGTAAATTTCATTAAAATTTTTTCAGAGTTTTTTTTGTTTGTTTTTGCCAACTCCAAAAATATTATTTCTTCTGAAGTTAGTTAAATTAGAAATGGGCACTTCCCTGATACAAAAACTGGAACAAAACTTGCTTTGTCATTTTAGTTTACTTGTTAGATTGTTTACTTTCATTTGAAATTTATGTTAAACTGATTGGAAAAATATTTCCATTTTTGCTTTGTACTCCTTTATTACCTCACTGAGGTGTTTGAAGAAAACATAAATTTAAATAATATGCTGCATTTATTGTTGATGTAGCACCAGGATCTGCAATATAATCATGACGCCAGAGATTAATTCAGCCCTTTTGAGTTAACAAGATAGGTGTTTGCTGTCTGCCCGCACTGAGAGACAAAAAGATGCACACACATGCTCACAAATACACAAAGAATGTGATATTTCGGTGCCTTTTCAATAACTGTTGATATATTTCTATCTGAAGAGGTTTGTATACTGAAAAGCAGTACACAATCTGAAAGGATTGTCCCTATATATAGATCAGCAGGTTCCCTCTTGCCTCTCATTTATTATTTGTATTGAAGGGATTAAAGTCATACTTTAGTTAGTGTCAGACTTTGTATTTTAGAGCCAAAATTCTTCCTCCAAAATTGATTTTTGTTAGGCAGTGTTGAAATCTATATTAATGTTGTCAACATTATTCTATATTTGTAAGTCCTGATTTTCTTTGAAAAGGAAAACAGTTGTCCCAAAGAACTGTATAAACAGTTAGCATGTGAAAGACTTGTCATCATATGACATTCATGTAGGTTTAAATTAATCCTAATGACTTCAGTCGTTAATTCCAGATTCACAATAGCAATCTGAATCAATTCTATCTATAAAAGTAGGTATTTTGCTTACTTAAATGTAAGGAATAGCTTTATTGATACAACTGAACCACAGTTAATAGCTCTCTTACGTGTATCTGTCAACCAAGTAAACAACTATGAACAGTTTTGCTTTAGGTACGGCTTGTTTCCAAGCTATTGTGTATCAATAAGGATCTTTTTTGTATTTGCCAGGTAGGAAATACTCAGTAGCAAATGAAAACAGAAATGTGTGCATTAGTCTGCTCTTCTAAGAATAAAAGGTATTTATGTAGAAGATTCAGCCTAGGCTCAAACCAATCTTAAAATCAGCCCAGTCACTCTCCCTGTCCCAACACCTTGAAAGGCTGAAACACATTTTAAAAAAGAGTTGGAAAAGCTTGTTACCTCAAGAGGTTTTTAATACAGTATGTGGTTTACAGAAGGCTATTTGTAAAAATGCATGTATTACACACAGCAGTTACAATTTTCCAGGAAGGTGTTACAAACCTGACAAAATGTCCAGCACAGAACGGGAGCCCTAATTAAAATCCTGGACCTAATTACCTATGGATATTGTAGGGATTCTGAAATTAGGTAAATTAAGCAGTTTTTGTCATCAGCACCTTTAGAGCTGAATTTTGTGTAGCTGACTCAGTGCAGTCGTACATTTTTAGGATTGATAGATTCACATGAATGTCACAGCTTTGAAAATACCTTGTGCTTTTTTTTTTATTTTTCAAATTGTCTACATTGTATTGTAGCAAGTCACCATCATTGTCGAAGTCTTCTGAAAAATTGGATCAGTGCTCTTGTATTGAAATTCCACTTCAATTGTAAGATGTTTCCTTATGTTAAAAATGTCTTCACATTTCAATGTCAAGTAGGGGAACCACAGTTTTTGGCTCTACCGTGAAGGAATGCAGCAGTTTTGTGTGTACAGCTGTGATTTTATAATGCTGATAATATTAGGCATGAGAAGATTGCCTGCTTCTGTCTCAGCAACTTAGAGACCTTCAGGTGTTTGGACTGTGGCTTTTTACGTTGCAGGTTTTTTTTACATCAAACCAGTTGTCCCTTTTTGGTATCTTTCCTCCAGGGTCTTGCATTTTCAATTTAAAAATTTCATTATCCAGTGACCTACTTCCCATCTGTAACTAGAAGTACTGTTCCTATCATATACAGAGATATGTTGAGTTTTACTGAACAAATCGCTGATATGCATGATTATTTACTATTTCTTATAGCCAAGGAACCAGAGTATATTCAATAAAATCATCAGGAAGCAGATTTAAAACAAAAAAAGACCAAATACTTTTCAAAAATAGTTTGTAATTAAACTTGTTGCCTAGGGATGTTTTGGAAGCCACAAGCAAAATTGGTTCAAAAAAATAATTAAGTGAATTCATGGAAGAAAAGTCCATGAGCTGTAAAACGTAATGAAGCAAATTTAGTTAATTCAGAAACGCACTAATCCGCAGATTGCTGGACTCTGGGGGAGTGTTAGAGGTGAACATGGGGAGAAGGAACCTGTGCTGCTTTTGTGGAGTCTCAGGTCTGCGGTGGCATATACAGGACCTGATGCAGAAATTTGGACTGTGAATCTTATATACCACATGAATGACTTGGGAATTAGCCCACTGGCTGTAGATACATAGTTCTCCGGGCTTGTTTCACAACAAAGTCACAGAAGGCTTCCAGTCTTCAAATTTTGCAGGATTGCAGCTGTTTCCTGTTGAGCTGTATTTGTCAGAGGGTTTTATTATCTCGTTATCAAGTACACCTTAGTGTTAGGTATCTCAGAAGAAACTGTGCTTTGCGGTCCTGAGATGACAGCAAAACTTTTGACTACTTGAGTTGATTTTTACCGTTGGTAAGCTAGTTAACGCTTGCAGTAGCTCCTTGCTTCTTCCCAACTGGAAAAGACAATGCAGGGGGAAAGAAAGTTAAAATGAACGAAAAAATAAGAAAACTCTTCAAGGACAACTGGAGAGACTGACATTTTATACACTGAAGTTAGACAGCTGGAGGTACTAGCACAGAGGTTTTCACCGATATATATTTTTAATTAGCGAACAAAGTTATCAGAGTAGCTCATAACTGCTAGAAAGGTAGAATTCAATACCTGCGCTTCCCTGACACTTCAAGTCATGTTCCCCAGCTCCCTTTTGCACCCTGTACCGTCACCAACTTCAGGCACAGACCCGGTTTTACTCCTTTCAGTTTGAGCTCCTTGTCAGTAGGATCAGCAATGTCCTGTCTGCTGCCTTCACCCCTGCTGCTCGCCGTCGGCCCGCCGTGTTAACCGCACACCTCTTGGCTCTGCCCACCTCTCACCTCGGTGTGCTGGCGAGAGCGCTAACACCGTTTTAGAGTCACTCTGTCCTCATCTCTCCTCGTTTAATTTTCTCTTTGTCATGGTTCACCTCACATCAACTCATTTCTGCCTTTCCAGGTATATAATCCAATTAAAATGGGGTTTGGCTGGGTTTTGACCTTTCCGTATTTTCTTGATGATTGGTTATCCGTTCTTCCCCTTTTCTTGTTGACAGCTTCACTTTATGTATGGAGAAAGTGATGAGCTGACTAACAGGCAATCAAAATATAAAATATTGAAAGGCCAAACAGGTAAAGCACACTTTAGTATTTCAGCGCCCCAAACTGTTACCTCTCAGATTAATCACAAGAGAGGTCGAGAAGGGAAGGGAAAAGATTACAACCTGAGGTGGCTGATGCCTTAACATGCTGCAGGTTTCTTCTCTGAAGCAAATGCTAGAGCCATTGGCAATTTTCTTGATGGCCCTACTTTTTCCCATCAGAGTTTTCATCTCAGTTCAGATTGGTCCTCAGATCTTTCTAATCACTTTTCTAAATTTACTTGAAGTTTGTTGGTCAGCTGGAAACCAAAGGTACAAGATTTTGGGGAAGTGGTTTTTTAAGAATATGACTGGTATCTTTGACTATTATTTCTATTATTGTAATTTTTCTTACCACTATATATTGTCATAAGAACTTACCTAATCCTGTTGATCATATTGTAATCAGGTAGTAATTAATGTTAGAAGCACATTTTTGAACCTGTGAGTCTTTTCTCTAATATCTTCCAAATATTACTGCTGGCATTCATTTTAATAGCTATACTGTAGGTCAAAATAGTCTTCCAAGAGAAAATCATGCACAAAATTAGTAAATATAAAGAAGCTTTCGAAGACAGACTTTGAGTTTCCCATGTGTAGTTAATTTTACTGATTTCAGTGTAATTATTCCTCATCTACAACAGTCTATGCAAGATAAGCATTCAGAAATAGTATTATGGAAATACTTTATTGCAAAGAAAGAAAGTAATTTTTGAGAATTATTGGGAACAAATTAGTTGTGAGAGGAATATAGGCAGTATAAATCAGAGGCAAATTCGATAAATTAGAGCTGTGAGGGCTACATTTTTCTTGGAAAACACAGACAGTAGGTACAAACTCCACAGCTGTTATTTGTCTTCAATAGATTCTGTTTGAACAGAGTAATCACATATCGACTATACCTAGTAATTACCTACTGTTTTATTCTAATGGGTATTGTAATGTTAAAGTTCAGGTGACTCTGGAGGTAATTAAGTGCCATCACAGCTGATTTCATGAGGAAAGTAAGGAAGAGGTTGGAGATTGCACTTCACGATGGACCAGAGCTATGTTTAATAAAAATTCCTGTTTTTCAGAATTGTGGTCATTCCTTTAAAATAATGATGCTTCCACTGTAGGTCGCATTGTATATATCCCTCAAACTGATTTATCTAGGAAAGAGGAAGAATGTGACCAAATGGGCTCATAAAAGATTCTTTTTTATTGTTGGTGCTTTTATTTAAACATTGATAATGTCTGAATCATGGAGCTCGGAATCTTCTTTAACATGGTCCTTATTCAGCTTGGACATTGTGCTTCAGTGCACGGGAGAAAGACCTGGTCCCTGTGGTACAGAGATTGAACCTGTGTTAGTATTTCTTTCTGTTAAGTGATAGCTTTCCGAAAAGGCTAAGCAAGATTATATGGCTTAAGTACAGAATTTTCCTGTAGGAGGACAATGGATATAAACTAGAAAATGTATTTGCAAGCAGTTGCTAGTAAATTCAGTTACCGTCTGCCTGGATTCTTTCCGCACACATCCATTTGGAAGTTGTCGGTACACAATAAGTATGTTTTCAGCTGGCAGAAGCCCTTGAAAACCCTTTCTCCAGTGTCAGTTTAAGAAGGCTTTTCAGTTACACAGGGGAGTCAATGAACTGAATACCTTGATTGTCATTTGTAGAATAAGCTAGACACAGACTAAATTGCAAGAGAGTGGTAATTCCTGGAGCTCCCATTATATATTCGGAATGACAGAAAATTATATTTGATTATCTTTTTCAATTGCTAAAATAAGGACTGATATTATTTTGATTAGAGCCAGGTTTCTCTTTCCCACGCAAATATTAATGGTGACAGATCCTTTATGCCTGAAAGTGCCTGGGTTTTTATCAGTACTTTACTGGTGAAGTTAATCTTTTGAGGGTTATTTGAGCACCATAAGCAAATTTCTGCGTTTCAGCTTTTACTTCCATTAATTTTTTTTGCACTAAACATTTTTAGTTATATACACTTTTTCTCATCCATACCATCGGAAAGTAAACTCTTTGATTGCAGTATGAGTCTAAACTGATAAAAGGTCATCACATTTTGGTTAGTCTTTATCAGTATTTTATTTCATATATGTGTGCAAAGTCTTCATTTCTGTGCTGTTTCCCTCTGAAGTAAGGTGGGGATAAAATTAGAGAGCAGCATGTTGACATAGGTGTGGCATGTGGAGGTTTATCTATTTGTTTGCAAGTGATAGTGTCATCAGAGTGAATCCCCTTTCTTTTGAGTACATGAGAAAAATGGTAATGCTCATCCTGACGATATAGCATCTGGATATCGAATGAACATGACATTCCTTAATAAGTAGTGACTTTCAGTGAGTGAAGAACTGTCATTTAATCTGATGATGTCATACGGTGGAAATGTCTGTCATTACAGCATATTCCAATGGAGCAGATCCAGCTAGTCTGGTGCATTGCAAAAGCAGAATGCTTTTCACTGGTTTTTATACTCTTGATCTTGCTGCTCCATTAAATCAGTTTGTCTAGTCTTAGACCATTTGCACCATTGTAACTTCCATTCAGTCAATTTCTTCAGATATGAAAAAATGTCTTGACTATAAAGCCATGTCTATATATTATAAATTTATAAATTTATAAACTATAAAATTAGGATAGATACAGATTCAGATACTCATGCAGAGGTGGCTGCAGGAGAGTTTGATTCTGAAAGGTGTTTGTGTTCATGCGCAGACCAAACTGTCACAGATTCATGAACACTGTCTCTCATAATCAGAACTGAATCCACTGATAAGAAGACTCACACAAACAATAAGAAAACCACAATTTCCTTGGAAATAGAGATAGCGTTTGTATAATTCATAATGTAATTCTGTTTAACTTGGATTACTAGTCATAGACTCTGTATTACATTGTGTAATAACATTGGCATCACTTGTCATTTGGATTATATTTATGTTTGAATTACAGATTTTCACCAAGATAAATTTTCAGTAGGCTATGGAAGAGGTCTTATGAATTTCCTCGTATCAGATTCTGAAGTTATATATTAGACTTCTTTAACTTATGTTTAAACCCTCTGCCCCTGTGTTCGCAGAAGTGCTTCTTATGAGTCCTATGCTATCTTAAGATCAAAAATGCTGCTGTGATCCTAATGTGAAGGATCAGAGCATTTCTTGTACTACTTTTATATGAACTCTGAGCTGTATATAATGGCCAATGGTTCCCTTACTGCTTTCATGCAATGGAAAATACAGCCAGATCAGTGAAACTTTTATTTTGCAGATTTTGTAGTAGTCCTCTGTAGTTATCAAGAAATACAGAACAGATGTAGTCCTTGATGTTTCCCATTGATCCTGGTCCCATCACTGTCCAGGTCAGAGATCTATCACAGAGCATACTATGGCTCCTTCTAGCCCACAACACCACGCTGCCTTTCGATGGAAAATAAGGTGCATGACAGGAGGGCTGATATATGTCTAAATTTTGCCATAACATAAAATCAGGGTCTGGTAAAAGCGAGCACTAACATCTAGGAAGTACATCTAAATCCTGCAATTTAAAATTCACTTTTTGAACCCAGAATCCATGCAAAAGTGCATATTATCTGTGGCAAGAATAAGACAAAGCGTCCCATACTTCTCTGCAGACTAGAATTGTCTTGTTCTATTCTGAGACCATCTTTAGCCTTCCTGGTAGACATCACAGCAGAAGGAGTGGCCAACATTGAGAGCCACCACCATCAACTTCAAATTGCATCTCTCTGTGGAAAGCTCTGGCTTTCCAGGTAGGCTGCACATCTTCTCATGGTCATCAGAAGGGAGTAATGGCAAAGCATCCACTCTGTGGAGGATTGTCTTATGTATGAATCCAACCCCAAAAGGCTGATTTCTTTGTGTGAAACATTCACGTAAAACAATGTGAAGTTTCCAGCTATTAATCATTTTGTCTCAAGTTCGAGCAGCTTTCTCCTCAGGTACAGGCTTCTGAAGCTTTTTCTTCTCAAACACACCAAGGTGACAGGTTCCCTTTCCCCTATTTCACTTGCAATAACAAATCCTACCCCCTTTCCCGTATGACGGCAGTATTACTTTTATGATCGTGCACTCCTAGACATCGTTTTTCGGACTGTGTGATGGATGGCGTAAGAAGCTGCAGAAAGGAAAGAAGAAAGGAAATGGGATGTTACGCAGATGGGACTCCTCAGGACCTCCTGCAGGCAGCCCCAGGCAGGTGGTGAGAGGACAGCAAGCCAAACAACCCTTGGAGGTGACCAAAATACCTTCCACCAGCCAGGAGGGACAGGCAGAGATGGCTGCCCCTCGGGAAGTTGCTGTTAGCCACAATCTGCCCACACGGATGGAGGGACCCATTTTGTTGGTTAAATGTTACCATCACAGTCCTTGTCACACTCCTTATCTTTGACCAACTACAAATAATAAATTATACTTGATAACTGTCTGTCCACATCCCTAGTTAGGGAGCCACTCTATCCCAAATGCTGTGTTTTCCAGAAGCAGTAGTTAGCTTGGAATAACAGATATAACAGATCTAGCTGAGTCTGTTTATTTCAGAAGGCATTCCCAGTTCTTTACTGCCACTGGCTTTGTTCTGCAGGCTTCAGGGAATAAATCTTATCATTGGATCTTGGGGAGTCTCCACCAATTTTTGACAAAAGTTCCATTTCCATCGTCCTCTGAAGGAACCTGCTTCTTTTTACAATTCCGTCAAATTATTTCTGCAATCTCTCCGGCAGCTCAGAAAAAACAGTAAACTCTTAAATGCTTAGAACTTGGTTTCAAGCAGCAAGGTTGTCTGGGGAAAGGCAATGGCTTGCAGCTATTAGATCGTACAGTGAAATCCCTTAGGTGCTGGTCTCCTCTTTATCTTACAAGTTGTGGAGCCTAAATAAAAATTTCCAGAGTGTGAAGCCTCTACCCACCTATGTCTGGGCCGTGACAGACGGAGCACATAGTATTCACTAAAACTTTGAACAGAAGCATACTAATATCTGTATAAAACAAGCATTTGCTGTTTACATAACCTTTGATGAACATACCTAGAATCTTTCCTTCACTGGATGTCATGTCTTTACCTGGACTGAAGTGCAGAAGCAGAGTCTTGTGTTGATATTGTATTTAACAGGCAAGATCACAATCATTGGGCCATACCCATGATTCAGTGTGGTCTTAGGATAGTGCAAAATCAGGTGTGGTTTGGGGTTTTTTTTCCTAATTCTTAGGTTCATTTTGAGCTGGTCGCTAGCTTGTGTTGAAAGACGAAAGACTTGGTCTCTATGGGCAGAAATGTACACACACTTTAGTCAGCAGGTTCATTATTAAATAAATTCAAGTCTTGTGTTCTCCAAGTTTGCGCACCCTGGCCAAGTTACATGTGAAGTTATATGACCCCTCTACATGTGGAAGTCCCTGGAATTTGCACATGTAACAAGGCTATAGAATAGAAATCAGCTATTCATGAAACACTGAATGTTTGTGAAATGTCCATAAAGTAGTGTGAGAACTCCTCTGTATGTGTAGGAGTTCTCTAGTTCCTTAATCGGAGTATTAACCTACTAGAGCTTTTTTGCTCACATACATGTTATTTTTCAAGTTGAAGCAAGCTTAATCGGGAAAAAAAAAAAATCCATCACTTTAACAGTTTGCCTTCTGTCAGAACAAAATAGATATTTTCTGAAATTTCTAAAAAAAAATGTATGTCTAAAATCCACTAACCTGTTCAAAGTGAAGTTATAACATTTCAAGTAATTGGGAGAAATCTGATAGTTATAGAAGTTGTTACGTGGTAGATTAATCATAGTCTCCATCCATAAGATTACATGCACACTGTGTCTTATTATTTTGATTTAAATATGCGCTTCTTGCTGTTTCAAAATTTGGTAACAGCCTGGAGAACAAATCAACACTTCCTCTTACTATAGTTTCTCAGATTATTTCCACTGTTTGAGGTGAGCATTAAATGCCGTTATTTTAGATATTGGTCATTGTTGCTTTCCTTCTCCTCCTTCACTTAACAGAATCATTAGACTATTTTTGTGTGTTTGGTTTCTAATTTGGTTTTCTTAGCCACCTCCTTGTATGCCTACTGGGGGAATACTGGTATACCTGCTGCCCTATGCTAATGTGACTTTGTTACACCGTGACTGAAGTTGACTCAGCATGTTTTGTATAAAACTGTTTGTTTTATATAAAAAAAAAAAAAGTATGTTGCTCCAAAGAGGTTAAGAGTCCAACAGAATCTAACTGCAACCTGTTCTTCTCCTGGTTATGTCTCTTCTGTGAACCAGATTGTTTCCTTCTTAACAGGCTGGAAGCACCCTTTGAATAACTTATACATACTCTAATATTACTGCATGGTATAATAAACGTATATGGTGCCCTATGGGTACCACAGTTGGAGCGTTAAGCATATGCCAAGGACATTTCTGCTCATATGTCAGTTTGGAGACAAATCCTGCTGCAACGAAATAAAGCTAGCCTTAAGGCACCATATAAAAAATTGCAGATTACTGATTTATCAAGTGACAGTAACTAACGACAGGGAATAATCTCTCTCTTCTTCTAAGACATCCCCTCATGTAAAAGTATCATCAACGACCTGTTTAGCAAAGCAGCACTTAGTTTTTGCACAGCAATCAATGTGGCTGGTCTCCGTACTCCAGCAGGTGGTCTGCAGTGGTAATTCCCAGTGATCTCTGTGAGAGTCAGGAATTCTCAGCAGATGCCCAGGATCGACTGTTAGGAGATTACCAGGGGACATTGCAGAGACTGTTTCTCCTTGTAGAGTATGAAAGGGAATGTCATGTACAAGTACATTACAGCTACCTGGAAAGAGAAATTAAGTTCAACAGCAGTGAAGCAGTTGAACCGTGCTAGAAGTTTACAGACTTTAAAGAAAAAGTTAATTTGTATTTTCTTTTACCCACAGGTCTACCCACGGATAGCGCCGGCATTTTGGCACTACCTGCGGGTAGAAGTGAGTAGCGGGTATTTGAATACTCCCACATCTTTACTTTACGGCTTACTAGTATTTACTGACCTCCTAGTTTATCCATTGTGCAAAAATAAGTAGCTACCATTCTAGCTGCCATTTTCTGTGGATGTAGTCCTGTACTAATTCCATATTGTTTTGACTACAGTGTAATTACTAACCCAAGTCACAAAGATGTGATGTGTTTATATGCAAGATTAAAGACAAAAAATTGAAATCTAAGTCAAGGCCATATCATACATTATGACTATAGCACAAAATCAAAGTACAGAAATCCATACCTGCACCTCCTTTTATAACCACATTTTACATTCATGAGAAGAATATGGAGCTTCAGTTCTGCTATATCATTTTTGCAAAGTTTGTACAACTCAACTTGATATCATTTCTCCCCTCTTTTGTCCCTCAGGAGCATGAGCAGCTCAGCTATTCCTCCACAAGGTCCAAGGCTCCAAGTGTTATCATCACAGGTCTCAAGCCAGCCACCAAGTATATATTTCATATCAGAGTCAGGACGGCAGCAGGATACAGCGGCTATAGCCAGAAGTTTGAATTTGAAACTGGAGATGAAAGTAAGTTTCACTGAAGGGAAAAAAAAAATCAAATAAAATAGAAGTAGCATCTAATTCTAAAACAGTGAGATGTTGGGAGTTTGAATGGCTGAATCCATACCACTTGCTTATCACAAAATGACCACTGCTATACGATAAAAAACAAGTAAGCCTCAGCCTCACACTTCTAGATTTATAACAACAAATAGAAATATTAGCCCAACTCTCCAGCCGAAGGAATATTTTCTTCTGCAAAATTTCCTTGTGAACCCCTTCCAACATGAGATATTCTATGATTCTCTGACCCTTTCTTTGCTTAAAGAAGAGAAGGCCTTCCTTTTGACATCTAGAAAGACCTTTAGTCAGGCTTTACCTAAGTCCAGCAGCTTCAAGCAAGCTCCCAGAACCCGATAATGCAGTCTTTTCTCTGTAGTTGTTAGTGCTCCCAGACTCTACAAAAAAAAAAAAAAAAAAGAAAAAAAACTTTTATATGTATTTCCATCAACAAATAAGCCTACTGAATTTGCCAGTAAGAAGCAAAAAGCCTACATATTCCTACAGAAGATACAAGAAGGCTTGATGCTATGTATGATGTCCATGCTCTGAACATTTTTATTTTTGTCATGTATTGCCCTCCATGTTCAAAGAAACTCCAAACAAGGTATTTATAAGTATTTGAGATAAAAGTAGTGTAGTAGATACAACACTAAAACACTCATTAATGAAATTATTTAAATTAACCGACTATGAATACCATAGTTTTCATTGGTGTTTTAGAATTCAAGTTGCTTAAGCTGAAGTACAGACTCCAAACTATGTAAGCATATGGGTTTGTGTTCCATTTTCATTGCTTCTTAACTTCTATTTTAGAAATGTTTTAGGGATAGATTTCCAAGTGCTTAATGCCTAATTGGACTTTTTAAAATTTTCTGGGTACTTAACCCAGTTGGTTTGAATAGGAGTTGAGCACTTGGGTGCTTTCAGGAATTCCAGTAAATCCTGTCTGCATCTTCTGATGCAATAAATACTAGACTTTAGGCACCCAAGGACATGACTCTTATCAAAAGTAAATGATATTTAAACCTTTAAGAGCCTATGTCATGTTTGTGAAAATGTGACTTCCCCATCTAAATCAGGAAGACTGTGGTTCTACTGACATTTCTCTCATTGGCACTGCTGATAGAAACATCTCCTGGGAGTGAGATTCCACCCACGCCTTCCCAGCACCTGGCTCTTGGGCTGCATGGTGAACTAGAGCTCACAACGCTCTTAAACATTTTTTACCTCTATTGCTTCTAAGCACTCAGCGTGAATCTTGATAGTGAAACAGAAATGCGCATTATATATTTGCTGTTTACCAACACTTATTGCTTAAGCTTGTGCGTGACTAAGAGTTTTCGATTTGTTATAAATATAAATCATGTGATTGAAAGGAAATGCGGACAGAAGAGGTTTTGTTTGTGATCAATTGAGATGGAGGTCAAGAGAAATTCTGCTGCTGTTTGAAGTGGTACCTGGAGTTAGATAAAGTCTTCAGTTTAATTAAAAGGGTAGTTCAAAGGACTGTGGTCTTATTCAAATATTTATACAGTACTGCTTTAGATTTCAAAGGGGAAAAAAAAGCAAAGTGCATGGCTGCTGGTAAATATTCCTTATTTCAGATTGAAGCAGTACTCGGTGACCAGTCAAATGATGCCTTGTTACTCTCCAAATATTGTGCTTCCTCACAGCAGTATTTTGAAAATTAGCGTATTCTAAACTTTAAGGCAGTATCAGATGATCATGATCATTCATTTATACCCCTTTCATAACACAGGCCAAACGTCTGTAACTCTGTAACTTTTCCAGACAGCTCATGACAATAGATTGAGATGTGACAGCTACTGTATACAAAGAGTATTGATTTAAAGTCTTCCTGTAATGGGGAGCTCACCATATTTATAGGTAGATAGTGCCAGTGCTTAAACCTTACAATTAAAAGTTTGCACCTTATTTCTAGCCTGAATTTTTTGATTTAGCTTGTACCCTGTGACTCTTTTCTGCCAAATTAAAAAGCCAGATAGTATCAGAAATCTCTTCCTCATCTAAATGTGTGTATGCCATTTTTAATTCTCTTGTGTTTCCCGTAAGGAATATAAGTGTTCTCTTTCACTCTAAAAAACCCACAGTTTTTCCAAACATTGAATCATTTTGTAGCTCTCCAAAATTTTAACATCCTTTCTGAAGTATAACGTCGGAACTGAACCTGACACTGAATTAAACTGGAAAACTAAATCTGTTTATGATGCCATGAACAGACCTAACACCACTCACCTCCTTATAATTCAGTTTTCTTTTACTTACAGATCTAAGCACTTGCTGCCTGAACTAGAGCGTTGTCTTACACAGCTGAACAACTAGAACATGGCAACATTTTTGTCAGTACTGTTGTATTCCAAGATACTGACCTACATTTAGATGGAGGGATTGGGGAGGGTTGTGTTGACACTTGGACTGCATAGTTATATCAGTACCCGTAAATGTTAATTCACCCTTGCTGGCATGCATCTATCTTACAAACCAGTCCAAGTCAAGCTGCGTAGGAACCTGTCTTCATCATTTACTACTCTGGCAGTATGCAGCTCAGCGGAAAATTTTCTGATTTTTTAATATATATTCTCAATTATTCTGAAAGATACCAAATAATATTAGACCAAGGCAGACTATTGCATCTCCCTCCATCCCTACCCATTAGAAACAAGTTACTTGGTGAAAATTCCACATTTGCAATCACTTTTTGTGGTCTTTCAGTTAGCCATATTTTAATTAATTTAATGTGAGCTATACTGATTTTATATATCAGAAGGTTGGGAAGAATATTCTTTTAAAAGCCTGTGTTGTCAACAGAAATTCGTCAATCAACAGTCTCGTAAAAATGACAAAAAAAATGGAAGGTTTTCATGAGAAGGCTGGGAAGAATAGAGTCTTTCAAAAGTCTGTTGTCAACAGAAATTTATCAACCAACAATCTCATAAAAACGGCAACAAATATTTCAAGTCAAGTGTTTGATAAAAATCCTTCTCAATTGGCATTAGCTTGTAACATCCTTCAGCTCTCTTCCAGTTGTACATGTTACAGTCTTAGCATCTGGAGAAGAATTCCAGGACCAGTTGCAGGTGAACATCCAAGGTTACTCCATTTACCCTGCTTGAATATTGACATCATTTGTTAATAAATGGTGGTAAAGTCAGCAATCCAAAATTAGGATTTTTCTTTAAAGTGATAGACAAGTTGTAAAAAAGTCTTGGTTCATCAACTGTGAGACGTGTATATCAATGTCCTAAAACATACCGTCCTCGACAGGAGAGTGCTGTCGTGCCTTCTCCAGTTTACTGGTTGAAACACTATCTGTGCCACTTCAGTTATATGGGATAAAATGAGGTACAGCCTTACTAGGAGCACGAAGACATTTTGGTATAATTATTAATGGTGGTGCATGAGGCAGAAAGAAGACCAACTCTGTAGCAGTAATGAAAAATGTTAATTAATCGTGCAATGCTGATCTGGTTTGGGGAAGCACCCTCACGTACTGACCGGCAGACTGAGGCAGCCATCGGTTGGGGAGCATGTCGTTGTTGAACTGTTCTCCCTGCTGCAAAGACTGATAAATGGAACATCTAAAAGAGTAAAATTTGTACTTTCTTTGTGAAAGGAAATGGAGTTACCTAGAAAAGTCAGAAAAATTCTCTTCAAGGAAGCAGGGGTGGATGAATGGACGTTGTCAGACATTTCTTCCACTGTTAAAGCTGCTGTGGGAAATACAATACCTTTGCAAAACATAGTATCTACTGCTTTTGACGGTATTCCTTATTGCCATTTTATTCGGTCTCCTTGTTTCAGCACCTTACAGGCAAAACACTTCTAGCAAAGCTGACGGGATTTCATACACACCAGCCCACACCCGTGTGCCGCTGCTGTGGCTATAAATTGAAGCATAACCTCACTCGTAGTTCCTGCTTTTATGTATCAGGAGTACCTACTGTCTGAGTCACCACAAAAAACTCTGGTCCTTCCTAGGATAGAATAAAATGTTTTCTGAGAATAAAAAATCATTTGTCCCGGGGCAAACATGGTTTAATCTCTAACTGTTTTGTTTGGTTTTTTTTTTCTCTCTTTCTATTTTACTATCTCTCTTCTCTCCTAACTAGCTATTTAGGAAATACTTTTTTTGTTTGGTTGTTTTTTGTTTTGTTTTTTTAAATTAGTGATTCAAAGCATTCTTTTTTTCTGGAGGAATGATTTTTGCTAGATCACCTCAGAGGCCCTTGTGCCTAGAGGAATTTGTAAAATATTGAAGGATTTACAGTGTTAGGCGGTGCAGTGTTTTCATGCTGTAGCTGTCTTGTGGGGGGCTTGTTCTAAAACTGAGGGTATTTTCCACGTCAACCTTCCTGTCATTAGGAAAAAAAAAACCCAGATCTGAAAGGGAACTTGTTGGCTTTTTCCAGGAGAGACCTAAGGGGCAAACTAGCAAGTGTGCGGTGTGGACTAGTGCTTGGGCTGAACAGAGTGGTAAATGGAAGCACATGATGATTTTGGATCCAAAAGCGATGTAGACTTTTGTATGCTTCAAATAAATCATATTAACAATACAAAAATACAAATTTCAGAAATGCTAATAGAATACTTGATTAGGTATTTTATAAATTTGAGGACTGTGAAAAATTAATTGGCCTGAAACCCTGATCTTTATGAAACGATAACTTTAATTTCTTTACTATGGGCGCAGATGGTGACTTTCTTGTATTGCCAGATCTGCTGAATTCTCAGATTCTTCCTCCTCTTCCCACATCCTCACAATCTATCTTTAACTTTTCAGCCTCAAATCATGCTATTTTGGATTTGCCACCAGATGCGCTTTAGACCCTCTGCTCCATTCTTTCCAGAGCTCCGGAGCTTCAGAGAGGGGTCCTGAGGCATTGATTCTGATGGAGGTCCAGTATTGTTTTGAGCACATGCTCTGATTCATGCCACGACAGAGAAGTCAGCCCTAGGATTTTTAGAAATACTTTGAATTACCAATGCCAAATGGAGATTTTTTTTGTTGGAATGTTTGGTGTTTTGGCCATATTACATCAAATTTCTGGTTAAACAAGCAAATGAGATGGCACATATCTCATATTTAGAAACTGTCTTGCTGAATCTCTCCCCATGTCTGCCTAGTCCTACTGTTCATTCAATGGTAGCCAGCATCAGATACCTCAGAATGTCTCTTTTTAATCCTGAAGTATTTTCTTACTGTGTTTTACATTTTCAGCTATTTGTTCTTCAAATTTGACTTTCACCTCTCTGATTTCTCTCCTGTGTGTACCCAGAAGCCCCAGGGACTTGACTTTTCCTCTGCGTTTCCTAAACAAGAGCAGCATCCTTGCTCAGATCTCAAACTGCTTGGACAGACTTTCCATTCATCCGCTGGTCAGGAAGCTAATGGTAGGGGCAACACTTGGAAGAAGGCCTTTCAAGCGAATACATACCCAAAAGTTTTACATTCTTAGGCTAGTGGTGGCATTATTTTTCCCTTTTAAAAGTCCTTTTTAAGATTGCTTTTCCATTGCCTCCTCACTTTCCCACATTCCCCCTTAGTTTGGAGCCCATCAGCTCACTAGAGTACAGGAACTGCAGCACTTCTGAAAATGTAAAATTACCCTAATTAGACTTGATATTTTTCTTTCTTGTTTTTCTTAAGCACTGTTGTTTACAAAGCCTTGTAAATTCATCTGACAGCCAGTTCCTGTCTATTAGAGCTCCAGTTCTCACCATCCACACTTATCTGGCGTACAGCTGCTTACTATTACCTGTCTAGCTGTCCTTCTGTCACTTTTTGCTGGAAGGTCCGTTGCCTGATAGATGTCAAATTGAAATAACTAAAGACTGTAGCTAAGAGACAGAAGTGAGCTGTCATTAGGGCTTCCAGCCCTTTTATATACCAAATACACAACCTTTTAAAAGATTTTGGAGAAATCTTTTGGAGAAAGCTGGAGATGGACTTTTGACAAGGGCCTGTAGTGACAGGACAAGGGGCAATGGCTTTAAATTGGAAGAGGGAAGATTTAGATGAGATGTTAGGAAGAAATTCTTCACGGTGAGGGTGGTGAGGCAGTGGCGCAGGTTTCCCAGAGAAGCTGTGGATGCTTCATCCTTGGAAGTGTTCAAGGCCAGGTTGGATGGGGCTTTGAGCCACCTGGTCAGGTGGAAAGTGTCCCTGCCCATGGCAGGGGGGTTGGAACTGGGTGGTCTTTAAGGTCCCTTCCAACCCAAACTGTTCTATGATTAAATTTGTTCAAAGAAAAGAAAGGAGAACAGAGCTGGAAGATTCTCTCTGTCTTTCATCCTCTTGCACAATGACTAAAACATCTGCACCATTTCTTCCAGTCTGCCCGGTGAGGACAGTGATACTTCCCTTCAGCCCAGAGCAGAGGAAAAGTGCAGCTCCTCCTCCACACATGTGGGTGAAGAACCCAGAGAGGAGCTGGGACAGGGCATGGATCTAAAGAGTAGATGGTGGGGACAGAACTGACACCAAGCTGGATGCAGAAGGGATTTCTGGACATGGTGTTAAGCAAGGAAGCTGGAACGATGCAATTAGATATTTTAAATGTCATGTCGGGCATATAACCTGAGTTAAGCATGAAGAGTGATGAGAGTGAAGAGTTTATCTGGATAATACCCTTCTGGGTACATGTGTGATACATGCTGCAGTTTTAAAATCAAATCACCTCTTTGACTAATCATATTAGTTGCAGCTACAATGTGTTTGAAGAGTTTTGACACCGAGACATTATAGTATATTATCTAATCATCTGCTGGGCTAAGTAATAAATCCTCCCTTTCCTTGTCTGATGCTGCTCGTTTTTTAAAGTATGTTCTTGTCAAAATGAACTTCTTGAGCAGACCAAACAGCCAGCCCAGTTAGGTAGGTATGAAGTTCCCTTGCGAGTATTAGCACTGCTAGAGGTTTATATATTCTCCTTGCAGCAGCACTTCCTCGCCCCCTTGCCTATCATCTTGAACCATCAAATGGAGCATGGCCCCATATGTGATACAGCCACATACATCCCTGTGATCATAGAGCTACGGAGCAGCCCTGCACTGGGTGGATTTGGGTCGTGCATAGTTGGCAGATACGAGACTCTGCACTGGACAGTGTAGAGGCAGCAAAATACCGATTTTAGCTGTATGAATGCTGGCCATGTTGTCTAACAAAGGAGATTCTGGAAAACATGCTATGCACTTCTGTGATTAAGTGCAGCACTCTTAATACGTACACACAAAGAGATGAAATAAGGTTGCAGGAACTTGCTTGGTTTTGCAACCTATCATAATTGGGTTTTAAACAGAGTTTTTCTGGTTTGCATAATCAAGAATAGTCCTGAAGAAAAACACAGGGTCATATACAAATACACACGGCTGATGGAGAGGAAAAATGAAGGAAGAAAAAGCAGGAAATGACAAAGAGGATTCAAGAACATGCACAACAGAAGCAATACACGTTACAGCTCTAATTATTTACAACTTGAACTTTATCATAAGCAAAAGCTGGAGAAATGAGAAAAGAACAGAGAGATTAAGGGACATGCTCGAATTTAATTTAGAATGGCAAAATGTGTAAAAAATTTAACTGTTGAGTGTCTCTGATTACAGTCTTCTCACTGCTTAGATAGTGTTTTGTGGAACCTTTTACTTGTGTGTGAGGAGTCGGTGTATGTGCGTACACATGTGCACATATATGTGGTGTTCACTGCACTGTGCCTTTATTCATTTCTAGAAGGACCACTTCAAGCAAAAATAAGTATTTCCATCATTTTGCCTTACCTGCCTCTCTGTCAGTTTTTAACAAATCCCCATTTTCCAATTATACTTGCCTGTCATTTGACATTTTTATCTGACAAGTAAATTAAGGTCATCGGGAAGTTTCAGGCTTGAAAGCCCTTTATAGTGATTTGACTACTTGTTAAAAAAATCCTAATATATTGGACTCTGGCACCTCTGCCAACACAGTAAAATACAAACAAGAGAAGCAGAGCGATCACTTTATAAGTACTTACAGTCTCAGCTAAAAATCCTATTGCTTAGAGATGGAAAGAACTAAGTTAGTCTGGAATTTCTCCCCTTCATGAATTTGACTCTGGTTCCTAATAGAAAATATATGTTATTAAGCTGATAGATTGTGTTCTGGTTTAGGTAAAACACCAAGAAACAGCAGCTCCATTCAGCAGAAATGATCCAGGACACGTGCCTTTCTTCGTCTCGATAGCTGCAGAGCGCTTCTTTGGCCCTCAGAATCAGTCCCTACATTTGCACCTTTAATTCTCATGAAGGCAGGCCTTGGTTTGCCTCCTTGGCAATGAATGTCTGTTGGAGAAAACCACAACTAATTTTTGTGAAATGGTTTGTGAAATTCACTGTTTTTGCACAGCTCTTTTTCCTATTTAAAAAAAAAAAAAAAAAAAAAAAAGAGAGGGCTGCAGTTTGCCAGTTTGTCCTCTCACTTCCATTGCAGAGATGGGCAAGATAGGACTCATCCAAAACCTCCTCCTCCATTTACAACTTCAAACCCTGCCTGGCTGTAACAATCTTCGCAACATTTAGCACAACCCTTGCTAGTCCAAAAACAGTATTCAGCATTTGATTTGGAGAGCCTGTTATTATTTGCATTGTTACTTGTGTGGCGTGATATTTGTCGTGTTGTGTTTTTCCAACTCAATCTGACCCTGTGGAACATAGCACAAGGCCGAGCTAGAATCCACTCCCAGAATATCACTAGATACCATTTTGGAGACTAGCTATTCAGTGGGTATTTCCTACATCATTTATGGGAAGATGTATATATTTAACTTGTCTGTGGAGAGCTTATGACCACAGATACTGAATGCCTTGTAATTTACTGCCTGTGCATATCTCCCTTAAATTATACGGTCAGAAACCTAATGGCAGAAATTTAACAAGTTGGTTTTGCTGAAAATTTGACATAAGCTACTGTTGGTTTTATTTGCTTTACTACTATTATGAAGCCAGTTTACACTGCTAATTTCTAAACCACGCACAAATATGATTTAGAAGCTAAATGTTTTTCTTGGAAACAGCATTTTATGAGGCTTTGGGCAGCAATCTGTGCGTTGTATCGGGCTTCATCAACTGCAAAGTGAGAGAATATAGCCTGCTGAGCTTTCTAGGCAGCAGCCTAGGTGATTTTCCTAAGCTTTAATCGTCATCTGGTGCCCAAAGAAAGCTGAAGATTTTGCTCAGAGAACAGTTTGCAAGTTTACAAAATCAAAGTTGCTTTCCTCATAAATCGAACATTTATTTCCTTTTCTACATTTACAACTGTTGTCAGAGGTGATTGAATAGAATTATTTATTCTCCTTTCAGAACAATGTTACATTTCACATGGAAATGGAAAGTAGGAATTAGGTAAATGTCATGTGGTGAAAATGTTCAACTGTAACTGAGTTTAAGAAATAAAACTTTGGAGTCACAAGACAGGAGATAGAAAAAAAACTGAGCCTAATTCTTCTTCTGCTCCTGTAGTACTTGGACAGTGAGGACCAACCGGACTGGAAGTACAGAATAAGTTAATAAAAAGTGCAAGTGTCTAGAGACCAGATAATTTCAGGTGATCTTTCTTTAACTCCTAAATGTCCTACAGAAAGCAGAGAGAAAAACAGGCGACATAAGAAAATCTTTTTTTTTTTTTCAACTACAGTGTTGCCAGTCACCAGTGCATGTTATAGGTAAAACTGTGTATGTTTTGTGACAATAAAAATAAATACCAGACATACAGAAGAGTGTGTGAGGCTGCACATTAAGTGTGCTTTTCCTGCTTTGCTTTCTCCTGACCTCAGTTTAATCTCTCTTACACGTATAGCACTGCTGCTGACTTCCCTGGGACAGTTGGATGGAGGGAAGTTCCGAATTAGAGGCAGGATTAAGCTAAAAAAAAAAAAATATGTTGTAGTTTTGTGTCCAAAATCCTGTCATATTTAAACTTTAGTAAATTGCAAGTGTCTGATAGTGCCAGGTTCTCACATTAAAAACCTGTAAACATCCTCACGCCTTCGTCATAGTTGGGACATGGATTACGGTTTTTCGCTTCACAGCCGCATTCGCATCTGATATCCTTGCTGAGCACCAAGGAAACTATTACAGAGTAATTGCAACGTTTGACCAGTGAAATGTTATCACCCGTTCTGCAAGAACCCTGAGTGATGGAGCTTTAACCTCTTTTCTTTGTGCTTCTCTTTCAGCTTCTGATATGGCGGCGGAGCAGGGACAGATTCTTGTAATTGCCACTGCTGCTGTTGGTGGATTCACTCTCCTGGTCATCCTCACTTTGTTCTTCCTAATCACCGGGAGGTAATTAACACGACAGTGTCCTCATTTAGTCAGGGTCAGAGTCATCCAAAAACTAAGAATTTAAGAATAATAGTGAAGTCGTTAAACCACATTTTCAGTGCTAAAATAGGGGTTAGACATAGTGGGATGAATGTCGTCTTTGTTCAGCGCTGGTCATACTCACAGACCTATCATGAGTGTTGGGTTTTGTGGGGAAAAAAAAACCACAAACTGTTTAGGAAGCTAAGCAATTATGTGAAATCAGAAAATAGCTTGGCTATTTTTAAAATAAGTTTCTGGACCTCTTGCCTGCAGAGTGAGAATTTAAAAATATAAGGTGCCTGCACCCTCAAGGCTCTGACATCAGAAGACAAAAAACCAAAAACCAGAAAACCACAGTATTTTTTACAAAATCTCGTAACTGTCAGTTGCAAAGCTTTGGAGGGTGTAACCTTAGGATTTTTGATGTTTGGGTTAGCAATGTAGCTTGCTAAAGGCACTTGAGCAGGAAATTTTTTATTACTTTTGCTATATTACCTTTGTGGGAAAAATCATACACAATTATGTATTTATTTTATATGCACATTTCTGCATCTATTAAGATAAAATACAGGAATTATCTAATTAAATTAAACTAAGGAAAACTTTACTCTGAAATACTAGAATGATTCTACATGGTGAACAGAAAATAGCTTCCTGAAGGTCCTGGTTTATTACTTTTCAGCTTTTTTTTTTTAAATTGGATTGAAGATACCCCAATTAAATCTACATTACAGCAGTACTGTTGCACTGGCAGGGGAATTCACCAGTCTGGACAATTATTTTTTATAACTACCCTCATTCTTATACTTACAATTATTTTAGTACAGTGTTTTTTGTCCACCTTCCTTCAGTTGATGTGTTGATCAGGATCAAATAATGCCATTATGCAAATTGGATGAGAAAGCATTTTGATTTGAGCAGTCAGATGCCATGCTCAATTACACACTGAAGGTTTTAAGGGACCTCACAAATTCTAATTGGACATGCTAAAAACTGCACCTAAGGGTTGAAACATCAGTCCTTGCTGGAGCTCAGATTCCCACAGGCGTAGCTGCTTCTGTGGTGCCTTGTTTCCTTTTTCACTGAGCCTCTGGATGTTGCCTGTGTGATTTCAGGACTTCACCTGCTTTCACCTGGAAGCAAAGCAGAATTTAAAAGCACAAAGACATGATGTCCCCATCTCCTCTGTGAGATATCGGTGGCACAGCAGTGCTGCCATGGAGCAAGAAAGCCTAATCACAGAATCACAGTATCACAGTATCGATTTGGTCGGAAGAGACCTCTGGGATCATCGAGTCCCACCTTTGCCCTAACACCCCCATGTCAACTAGACCACGGCACTAAGTGCCACGTCCAGGCTTTTCTTAAATACCTCCAGGGATGGGGACTCCACCACCTCCCTGGGCAGCCCATCCCAATGCCTAACGACCCTTTCTGTGAAGAAATGCCTCCTCATTTCCAGCCTGAACTTCCCCTGGCACAGTTTCAGACTATGCCCTCTTGTCCTGTCACGAGCTGCCTGGCAGAAGAGACCGACCCCCACCTGGCTACACCCTCCTTTCAGGTCGTTGCAGAGAGCAATCAGGTCTGCCCTCAGCCTCCTCTTCTCCAGGCTGAACCCCCCCAGCTCCCTCAGCCGCCCCCCATCAGACTTTTTCTCCAGACCCTTCACCACCTTCGTTGCCCTTCTCTGAACACGCTCCAGCACCTCAATGTCATTCTTGAAGTGAGGGGCCCAGAACTGAACACACGACTCAAGGTGCGGCCTCACCAGTGCCGAGTACAGGGGGACAATCACTGCCCTGGTCCTGCTGGCCCCACTATTTCTGATACAGGCCAGGATGCTGTTGGCCTTCTTGGCCGCCTGGGCACACTGCCGGCTCATCAGCCGGCTGTCGACCAACACCCCCAGGTCCTTTTCCGATTGACCACTTTCTACTGATCTAACTTTCAGACTGATGCTCTGAGAGATATGGGCCTTCGAGCAGAGGAGTCAGGCTCATAGCTCCTGCAGTAGACTCTGTCGAGGGTGTTGTGTGGGCTCTGGCCCCTTTCCCTCCTTAAGATGCAGAAAAGAGCTTCCATGTGAGGAGGATTCTCCATGGAGTTTCCTTCTTAGCTGGCTTGGTGACAGAAAAAATTCAGAGGTGGGATAGGATTCTGCGCTGTTCCTGTCCTGGTTTAGAGCCTATGTTGACGCTTAGAGAGAAGATGTTAACAGTGACTCCTCTGAAAGTGAATAATGGCCATCACGGACGGGGCTGATATCAATAGACGGTGCTGCACTTTCAGATTTGTAATTAAGTTTCTATTTTGTTGGTATAGCATTACCTCTAAGTTGAAAAGAAAGTGAAGCCCTATCAATGTAGGCTGGAGTTTTTCTTTGCAGAACCCCAGCAACCAAACACGGCACTACAGTAGCTACCATTGTGTGAATTAATGTGCTCTCTGCTAAATAGTAAAACCAGTTAAGTCTAACGTTCTGTTTAAGTTAATGGGAGCAGTTAACATTGGAACATATTGTGACCTTACGTAATCTTAGAAGCTAAGTAAATATTCCTATGATTACTACACGCACTGCCAAACAGTAGGGTCTTTCAGAAGCGAGAGGAATTATTCAAAGACAAACTTTCACAGAAAGTGATTGTGTGGAATCCTTACGTGGGATCCTGAAACATAACTCAAATGCTTCCTTTAGAAAGAACTCACTAAACTCAGGAATGAAAGAAAATGTGGAAATGGGTTTCTTTCTCTGTTTATTCCTCCTGTTTGCTAATGTTAAGGATATCAGAAATTCTCTTAGCTTTCTACCATCTTACTCAATAGGACCATTTCAATTATGTAAGATACGAATTCATTTTGAAGTGCCGCTTAAATGCAGTGATAAGAATGTATTCCACAGAAGACAGAGCAAGAAAATTTTGAATAAATACTCAATTTACTCTAGTGCTGGAGGCAAATTTCTGCGTGAAAAATGGGATTGGTACCCTACAGATGTGCTCGGCTTCCCTGGTTAGAATTAACAATTCGATGAGCTGTCGAGTCGCAGGGCTGCTGATGAGTCTATTCATAGTGGAGAGGCTGGGTTAAATGAGCACCTGCCTCTGCACTTCCCTGAGTGATTATCCACCGAGAGCAAGCGGGAAGCGCGGCTGTCAATTGCAGATAGAAAAATGAAAGCGCCAGAGACTTTGAGGCATAGGATATGCAGTGGTGATTAGTCACTGGCTTCTGTAGTCAAATTTGGGGGCCACGTGCATGCCTAGGAGGATTGGACCGGGTTAAAGCCTTGTTTCTTTGTTCCCTTGGGCAAACACTTTAAGCATAAGAGCTTAGTGTTGAGTGTTCTTGGCAGTTGGCACCCTAAAGACCATTTGTTCAGGTCCTAAAAATGGCGCTGGCGTGCTTAGTGGTCCCAGCAACTTGTCTACAATCTAAAGATTTCCATGGAAGCAGAGAATCCACTGGTTGCTGTTTCCCTCCATGAGGGTGCGTAACTGTGACAAATTCAGAGGTTTCCCTCCATGAGGGTACAGAACCATGACAGCTGCATAAGTTTCTGCCCTTCAGGTGTTCATCGTCACCTCTGTAGCAACAAATGAATTTGTGAGCGTTTCTACTCTGTTTCAGTAGTTTAAATGAACCATTGAAATGAGATGGGTATGTTCACAGATTTCTCCATTGTTAGTATTTTACTGGATATACTATCTATAATTATAGTTTAGTTTAGTTTGTAAGGCTGGTAATGAACACACAGAGGCCGGTCATTTTTTTCAAGCTGGTCTTGGAGCTGAGTATCTGTACACCAACGCACGTGTCCCCACGCACTGCGGTTCTCCAGTGGGGTCAGTGCCCTGACAACCCTTAGCCTAGCCCTTAGACCAAAAGATTTCCCTCTAAATCATACCTCTTAAGCTGTTCAGTGAGTAAGAAAGAGCTTTAAGACCAAGAGCAAATATTTTGCTTTTTCTTGACTGTAACAGTTGCTTCTATCTACCCTCTAAATTGGCATTAGGAGTCCCACAGGTAGGCAGCAGTCAGGCTGGGGCAGATTTCACTATAGGGAACCAGGAAACTTCCCACGTGGACGTTTTCTCCAGCGTACCCTTGCATTGTCAGGTAAGGTTGCTAACAATTCATGAACATCCAGAGAGTTTTGTGTTGTTTGCCAAGGATTTGCAATTTTATAGCAATCATATAGGCATGTGCTAAATCATCGTATTCACATAGCGGGCTACGTGTTGTTTATCCTATACGATAGCTGCTATCTTAGAAGAAATAAGAAATCAGTGCCTGGCTTAGACTGCAGAGAGCTACTTAGGGGAAAAAAGAAAAAGTGATCCTGATGTGAAAAAATATTTTCTTTTTTCATGAAACTTGGTGAAATCGTAGAAACTATTATCTTATGAAGAAGATGTGAGCTTTTTTGACCCACTGGATATGCAAGTTAATAGGCTAAGGTTTAATTAGCACAAACCAATGTAGGCAAACAAGAATATAGGGAAGTAATTATTTATTATCACATCAGGATTCTTGGAGGGGTCAAACTTGGAAATAAAGTATTGCATCAAACTTGAACTGAAGTCATTTTCATACTAATCATTCAGCCATGATTTATGTTCATTTGTATCTAATCTGCTTGTAGTTCCTCATGCGTATTTCTCTCTTTAGATTCATAACTAAATATATATTTCAAAGGCAAAGATTTTGGCTTTCATAAAAGCACAGTTAAAACTTAACGTACATTTATTTTATGCATGACAAGTATTTTAAATTACAACCTCACTTGCTTTTTCTTAAAAGATGCCAGTGGTACATAAAGGCCAAAATGAAATCTGAAGAAAAAAGAAGGGCTCATTTGCAAAATGGACATTGTAAGTAGTTTAACACTGTGTTACTTAATATCTATATGATGCTTTAAATGAAGAATGTTCGTTGTTTTCTGTACAGCTTTTGCTCTTGATGTTTTAATCTGTTCATTTGAATAGTTCCTTATTGTCTGCACCATCAAGGGTGCATCAAGGGCTTATTTTTATTTGTGTCCCCTCTGGAAAAATTTCGCTGAATCCACTCTAGTTAAGAAGGTGGTTTGGTATTCTATCAATAATCTTTCTCAGTTTTTCAGGTATATTTCTTTGGATTCTCAACTGCTCCAGATCATTTTGAATTTCTGCCTCAAAATTCCTCTCTTGGTGACTCTGTGCCTTATTTGTATCCAGTTCTCTTTGGCTTTAGGGATCTACGCTTCCAGCCACCCAAGAAATAAGAAGTGGAATGGGTTGCCTTCCCTCATGTTCCTGCTCACTGATCAGTACAGTGGGAGAAAATCCTGGCAATCTCTTATGGGCAGTGTATTTAGTTTAGTTTAGTTTAGTTTAGCTACTTAGTTTAAATTACTGGCCTCACTGGTTTATGTTAGAGTACCTATTTAAATTTTTATTTATTCAAAGGGTATTATCCAAAGGGTATTAAATTTTATTATTTTTTAATCTTTTTTTGTAACAACCCTGGAAATACTGGGAGGACAGAAGCTATGTCACCTGAAGTAAAATCTTTTGTCAGGTGACACTACTATATCCAGCCAAGTGGCTCTTTCTGTCAAGGAAAAGGGCACATTTCCCCATAAAGGATACTTCCTAGGAAGATTTGTTTGTTATTTGTTTCCAAACATGCTCAGAAAGGAAAGAAGATGAAAACCTTCCTGCTGGAGAGTTTGATATATGCCTCTGAGATCGTGACTCAATTTGAGAAAAGCCTCACTCAGTGTCTTTCAGGCCAGGGTAAACGATGACTCTATTTCATGTCGACACAAGGCTTCATCTCAGAGGCTTCTCACTCATTTGCAGTTCCCTCAGCGTCAGACCTGCGGGGGCAAGTCTCTACTCATGTGTGTGCTCCATCGAATCAAGGATAAAGAGGAATGACTGTGATTTACCCAGCAGTTAAGACTGTATTGCCAACGATATGCCCTCCTTTACACTGAGCACTCAGTGCCTCCATAAGAAGTACCTCCTTCATGGTAGCAGCAATCTTTATCTGACTGCTGACTACCTACAGATTTGGTATCCAGCACCTCAACTTGAAATAATGTGTGGGGCTGTGCCATCTCTGCTGGGATCAGTATAAGGGTGACCTCTCCTAGACTGGTTGAAGCTGTTTTAAAAAAAACAACTCTGCTGCAAAACTTACACTGTAACCAGTGTTAACGTTGTCGCTTCCTGTTCCCACATTTGTCATGTCCACGCTTTACATCCTCTGCTTCTGCTGTGCGCAGAAGAAAACCCTCTCCTGTCCATCCTTCCTCTCTTCCTCGGGAGCTCGGTGTGAGTCAGAGGAAGATTTCAGGAAATAAACTCTTTGAAGGGAGTTAGAAAGGGGTCCACGATCTTGCTGGTAATATGACATCCCATGATGCCTGATGTCCTCCTCATTTCTGTATGATGTGTGTACTTCTATTGGCAGTGGTCCAAATGGCTGTTGCACACTACTTGATGAAGCCCAGCCACATTTGTATGTGTCTAAACGTGTGTTCTTCACCTAATGCATTTAGGCTCATCAGATAATGAGCTGCTTTAGGCTGAGCTACTAAGTGCTAGCAGGAAGAAGGCTGAGAGGTACTTAATTATTTTAAAAGAGGTTCTCTGGACCCAGCTGCAGTTCCCCCTTACCCTGATAAGTTGATGCATTGTCTACATCAACTTCTGCTAATGGATTGAAAATTTTCCAGAAATTAATCACCACATGGCAGCAGCCTAAAAGAATTCCAATCCAGATAGTCCAAGAGAAACAATGTGAGTTCTTGTACATGCTATACTCAAGAACACAAGGGATATTAGCCATGCCAGAAAATGATGGCTTGCTGGAGCCTGCCAAAGCAATCTGGCACCAACCCGCTATGGCCACGGCCATCTCCAAGGAAGCAGACAGAAATTATTGAAGGCTTGTAAATGGATTTGGATATTTTTGTTCTCGTCTTGCACCTGGCTCCCTGGTTGTTCCAGCTGATCAGAAGAGAACAAAGCAGCACAGTCCTCCAGGACCCATCCTCAGAGAAAAGGATCTCAAAGATTGGATCTGTTTGGCAAAAGGAATGTTCAGCCATCCACCCGGAAATGAAAGGAGTGATGACATTACTGTTTTCCAAGTAAAGGACAGATTGCCTAAATTGCCCAAGGAGCAGCAAAGGGGAAAATAAACTGCTTTGGCAGTAATCGCTGTTAGTCTGGAGGATCTGCTTTTCCCCGTATCTTTAAGTCCTCACTGAATGTCTCTGTAGACACCCTTTCAAGTGACCAGCTCAGAGCTGGTATTTTCTCTCATGACTTGCTGTGTTTTCCAGATTTACCAGCTGTACCTGAAGCATTCCTTAAGGATGTGAGCTAAGTGCAGAGACTCCAAGGAGCCTCTTCAGACTAAAATACTAAATAGCGTTTGGAAAGGAAATGCTTACAATAAAAAAAGAAAAACAATAATTTATCTTACCCAAAATAACATTTTCCTTAAAACTTAGCTAGGGCTGTAATTTTTTCCTAAGGAGAAGTTTCCAAAAACTTTATTATCCTCTTAATTTTCCTACCTGAAATGCTGTACCTCAGGAGATGCTTGTGTTCAGCTGGGACAGAGACAGAACAGCTTAAGAGTTTGACACTGTCTTAGCAGTTGAATACCAAAGACTGAGTTTTCTAAAGACCTTTGACTTTTTGTTCCTGTGGGACAGGATAAACTCTGGGACCTGTGTAGCTAGCAAACATGACAGTAACTAGAGGTATAAATAACATTCAGAGAACCTAATACACTTATTTCCTCCATTCTTTATGTTAACGCTGGTTAGCAGTTATCGTTGCAAGCTGAAAGGATGTTTGATGTAACTATGCACTGCAGCAATCCTGAAGAAGTATCTGTCCATGCTTTCAGTCACCCAGAACGTCTCAGAAGATTTGAGCAGGGTCCAGCAGGACCTTGCTTACAGTCTTAGTCAGTACTTTTGAATGTTTTTGCTAGGGCTGGGTTGGCAGAGGCTTATCCTCCGTCTCTGGAGTTGTAACACCCAGCTCTTTAATGTCACAGAAGCCTCACCTAAAAAAGCCACTTGAAGGATAAGGGGAAATGTTTAAGTCTGTGCTTAGTCATTCTTTGAAGGCCCTGGTGGTGACAGCAAATGAGGACAACTCATGTGCGTTCTACAGTTGGTTTCTCTGAAATCAGTAGTAAACATTAGCAATTTGGGGTCATTATCCTCTTCTGTTGGGTTCTGGAACTTTAAATGTGGAAGATTTAATATATTATTTCCAATCCTTTCAATTGTCTAGTCAACCAAAAAGAAAAAAAAAAAACAAAACAAACCATGTTGTTACAGTGCATGAATGTCAACGAATTCTTGATTCCTAGTATTCTGTCTTTTTTTGCAGTACGTTTCCCAGGAATCAAAACATACATTGATCCAGACACGTATGAAGACCCATCTCTTGCTGTCCACGAGTTTGCAAAGGAGATAGATCCTTCAAGAATTCGTATTGAGAGAGTTATTGGGGCAGGTAAAAGTATACTCACTTTAAAAAAATGCCTAGGCATGGAAAGGCTGCTTTTCTCAAGTCACCAGGATAATCCAGGTGGACAAGTATGGTACAAAATGTGAGCGTATTTCTCTGATAGCACCAGTTCACTCTCAGGTGTGGTGTAAATGAGGTATTGTATTTGGCTAATGTTCCAAATGTGGGTATATTCAAATAAGGAGTTCTTGAGAGGCAGGTTCTCCAAAACAATAGGTTTATCCCAAACCTTTTTTAAGGCTTTATTAATTTTTTGGGTAGGGTTGGGTTTTTTGGCTTTTTTGGGGTTTTTTGTTTGTTTGTTTGTTTTTTCTTTGTTCCAAATGTACTCAGAACACTGTGTCGCTCAGCATTTGCCATAGTTAGTGTTACATACTCTCTGTCATTGAGGGGGAGATTAGATCAGAATCTCTTTCTGGGGGGAGGTAAGATCAGAATATAGAAGACTGAGAAAAAAACACTCTAAAAAAGAAAATAGGAGGAGTACAAGGGGGAAGAGGAGAGACTGGCTTGGGATAGGCTTTCCTGTAGCTGTGCAGAGAGGGATTATTGGCAGAGAGGGAAAAGAGGAAGATCTGATGGGAAGGTGTAGACAGTATGAAAGGTGATGTGGAGCTTGGAAGCAGGATGAATGAGAAAAATAGCAGCAGGATCTCCTCTTACATCCCTGTTTGTCAAAGTGTGTGGTGGGGAGAGAGAGGAATTACATCTGAGCAATTGTTTTAGACCCTGTTCTCGTCTATAGGGTTGAGAATATCTCATTGGGGATATAGGCCATTTCACAACTGTTTGAAAATAAGTTTCAGAAACTCATTAATCCCGTACATGCTATGTTTATAGGTATGTCTATTAAGTGTTATCCTCTTGTCTTAGCTTTGGTTTAATTGTCAGGTTTTGCTACTTGGGAAAGTGCTGTGCAAGTGTTCCCACGCATTCACTTTTGGAAAGCCTTTGTAGGAATAAAGGCTCATGGCTGCTGTCTGGAGTTCACTAGACGTCCTGGTGGCAGCTCAGTGGTGACAGAAAACACACCGTTGTGACTGACACAACTTAAGGGCAACAAAGCTGGTTAAGAGCCCGGAGAAAAAGTCTTATGAGGAGCGGCTGAGGGAGCTGGGGTTGTTTAGTCTGGGGAAAAGGAGGCTGAGGGGAGACCTGATCGCCCTCTACAACAACGTGAAATGAGGTTGTATCGAGGTGGGGGTTGGTCTCTTCTCCCTGGTAAGTAGCGATAGGAGAAGAGGGAATGGTCTCAAGTTGCACCAGGGGAGGTTCAGGTTGGATATTAGGAAGACCTTCTTCACTGTCAGAGCCGTTAGGCATTGGAGTGGACTCCCCTGGGAGGTGGTGGAGTCCCCATCCCTGGAGGTGTTCAAAAAACATTTAGATGTGGCACTTCGAGACATGGTTTAGTGGGTTTAGTGGGCATGGTGGCATTGGGTATACGGTTGGACTTGATGATCTTTGAGGTCTCTTCCAACCATAATGATTCTATGATTCTATGAAAAGCAAAATACTTGTAAAGATCAGAGTCTTGTAAAACCGTTGCTTGTAACTTGTGTTCTGACTATCTAGGACAGATAGCATTTCATTATTGACCAGGTCCTGAGGTTATTTGCTCTCTGTTTTACCCAGTTGTAATGGACTTAGAGAGACAAGGCTAGAAAAGGGCCTTACAAGTTTACCTAACTAGTGGATCTCAATGCATGGCTTGTGACCAACACGGCATTCAGAAGGCCCACCAACATTTCACACAGTTACAACAAATTAAAACAAAAAACAGACTGACAAGGAAAACCTGAAGTTCCTGTGGTGCATTGCATCCTCAGTGGTGTTACCCACACACCGTCAATGGCTGGGGAGCATTAATCATTTCTCAGCTCCAGCAGAAAGGGCAGGTGGGAGAATTAAGGGTCTGTGTCAGGAATTTTGATGAACGTAGGAACAGAATCCTGGGCTCTAATTCCAGCTCTGAAATGTAATTTCTTCCTGTGAAAGGCATTAACATTATACCTGTTTTCAGTTTACACAATATGAGTGTTTCTCTGTGTCCTTAAGATATTAAGAGTGACTGATTTTTGTAAATTGCTGTCTTAAAGGTACTTATAATACTGACTACACAGATGTGTCTTCATCTCACTGTAATTTCATTTCAGTAGCAGTAATTAGTATGTTCTATACTCCAATGCCCATCTTTGAGCTATCCGTTCTGGGCTTCCTTTAACAATGCTGTTTTATTACTTACTACGTAAATGCCAACATACAAATGCTTTTCTTTTTTTTACCTTATTTACTTTGTCTAACTTTAATGCCATCAAGAAAAAAAATAATAATAATTCACAGTACAACAGACTGCAAAAATCAGAGTTACATCTTGCAGAAGGGGGTCACTGGAAAAAAAAATAATTTTAATTTGCTTATAGTGAGCCCACCAAAGAACTCATGCTAGCAAGTATTGTCAGGAAAATTACTATCAGGAGACATAATGCGCTGTGATCCTTCTTTTTTATCTTTGTTTCATGTATCTTAGTCACTCAAGAAAGGAGAGGCATTTTTCAGTTGAGATTCCTCATTTAGTGGTACATTACTACACTGATAGCAATGGAAATGTCTCCAGTGTTGCTAAGAAGTGTTTTATGCACTAGAAAACGTCATGCAAATAATATAACAGAAATAAAACCAGGTCTGTTAACAAACAAGGGAGAGAAAGTATCGACCTGAAAGTAAGAGAGAAAATTCTGTTTGACACTGCAGTCCATATCACTAGAGTGGAGTTTACCTGATTGCTTAAGGTAGGTAATACGGAGCTGGCGCTGTGCACCGTGGGAATTAGGAGCTCGAGAGAGCCCCCAGAGGGCTGAATTCTGCAGAAAACATTCTATCTGATTTCTTTTATTTCTTCCTTTTCTTCAGACATACTGTAGATATTGATGGCTTAGATTATAAAGCACATTGAACTACGTTCAGCACCGGTATAACTGCTGATTTCAGAGCAGTTGAGTACAACAGACAAGGATTGAGCTTATTGATTTTAGTTCAGATGAAAATTGTGTCCTTATTCTCAGCTTAGTTCATTTATGAAAATTCTTTACTCAGCTTCTCTCTCCCTTTTCTTCTACGTGTGGGAGTGAATTTTTGCCTACTTTGACGTATTTTATTTTTGTATTTTTTATCTTCAAAGATATTTGCCTAGCAGGACTTGCAAACTGGTTGCAATGAAATTTAAACTGATTTCCATGCAGGCAAGATACAGGTTAAATACCATGCCTGAGGCATGGAGAGCGCAGATTCTCACAGAGTTCTTCAGTAGCTGCTAGGGTACATAAAAAATCATTATAATTCACAGCACTGCTAAAACTTTCTTTATCCCTTCTATCTAATTCTGTATTAAACATTGCAACCAGATATAAAATGGATTTCTTATCATAGATGAATCACTTGTAAAAGATGTTTACATTTTCACCTAAGTGAAACAAAAAATGAGAATCTTTTACAAAATGAAACGTAAACTATTTTAAGAAGTGAATTAATAGATGTATTTCTTCAATTAGTTTTGTTTGAACTTTTTATTTTGATCAATGGTTTGCATTTTGCATTTCTGTCACTTTAATTTCTCAAAACAGAAATTATTTTCGTTCAAGAACTAGAAGTTTTCATTTTTAAAATGTCAAGGTGAAACATTGCAGATATTTAAGATTTTTTTTTCTAGAATTTCTAGTCAAGAAATTTTTGAAATTGATCTTTTCCTGTAAGCGGTTCCAGTTTGGTTTTTCAATGGAAAAAGTCACATTCAAAAGCTCTTGACAATTCACTAGTTGCAGTGCAGATGGCTTTAACACTCAAGGCAAGTATTTTTTCTAGTTTCTTTTTTTCAGCTTACCTCTCTGTACCCAAGTTATCTTCTTTAGTATTTGGTAATTATAAACTTGGATTATGTGAATTGGAAATGTACGTTATATTTTTTACTGCTGAGTAATCTATCTGAGGATGATACCATCAACTCAGAAGTAGTATTTTTAACTAAAACTACTGAATATCTCATTTCTGAGTACAGAACTGTTAAAAGTAAAAATCTCCTAACCGCTCCACTTACCTCAGATACACGTACACTATAGACTTGAAAAACTAAGACTACCTATTTATTATTTTTGTCCTATATTTCAGGCTCTGCTTAGAAGCGCAAAATCTAAGAGCCCCTGAGTGTATTTACCTGCTTACACTTTGTTGTACAGGTACATCTGAACGCTGCACAAGACATTGGGATTTCTCTGCGATCATTTATTAGCCATATTACACAGACAATTTGATCTGCTCCTTTGGTGCCAAGTACAAGTAACATAAGGGTAGTGCTACGTGATGTAAGAGAAGAGAGCAAATACCTAAAATGGTTGCTTACACACTGACTGCTCCACACGATGATGTTTTTCCGTCAGATACTAAAAACGGGTTCAGAGAAAGTGGCAACAAATGGTCAAATTGAAAACATAGCAAGGTCTTCAAGCAGTAAGAGCAGATTGGAAAAGAGCCTTCAGTAGTTACAAAGATCAAGATGACACTTGGCCTGCAACAGTCAAAGACATCATCGTCAAAATAAAAGGAGAATGTCTATACATTTAGTTGTCAATTTAATAAACATTCCTGTCGGAAGTTCATATCATTAGGCAGGTAATAATAGGAAGTGCAAAGAAGCAACAATTTAAGAAAGAATGCTGAGCTCGCGAGGTTACTGTGAGAAAAATGAATTAGTGCAGTCTCTTGTTAAAAACCTTCTTTGGGTCCTCCTAGTGCACATTTACTGAGCTGATGTTTTTGAATGGGGCCACTATATTCTGTGGAGCCAGTTAATTGAAACTTTGATCTCAGCTCTCCCAGTCTTCCCTCTGGCGTGCTTTTGGTGTTCCAGTACATCTGCAAACTCTGAATTAATATCCTTCCTTCTGGTTCTTTGGTGAAAATATAGCAAGTAAAACACAGACTTTGCAAAGTCCTTTTTAAATTATTCATACTTTACTTACTCCATGTGTAGACGCGATAGATCTGCATTAAAGTAATAGTATCTGCACACAAGAGATCTGCATTAACGTCTGCACATAAATCCAGATTCAAGATGGATATGTAGTCAGGTTACTTGCCCTGAGTGGCTTCCCGTAATCTCCTACCTTACATCTGGTTCATCTGAGAAAAAAAATACTGTGTTGTAGACCTTTTGATTGAATGAAAGATTATCCAGGTTAATAGCTCTTAATGGTCTCTTTTGTTAGTCTTCTAGTAAGTTCTGCTGATATCTTGGTTCAAACTGGCGGGTAAAGGCAATAGGGGAAACAGTTTACAACCAAACTGGAAATTGCAGTTTGATCAAATATTCATGATAGCAAGCAGATTACAATACCATAGGCAAAACAGAACCTATTTGTAAGTGCTTAGCTCATGTTTCTCGGGGTAACATCCTCCAAATAAACAGGTATTAATGAAGTTCACATTCTAGCAATAGTTACTGTTTAAATGGTGAAATTGGTTAGTCTGTTCTATTTTCTTTTTTCCACTACGTATGACAAAGTTCTACTATTGTTTAATTTGATATTGTATATTCTTGGATTCAAAACTCTTGGCCGAGTGTTTTTTATCACTGGTATTAAATATTCCATAAGGTCTCCCATTGGTTCATTACAAAACTCACTGGGTGCCTTTTTGCCAGTTCCCACAATTTGCCATCTGTTCATTGCCGTAGATTTTCTTCAGATGGTCCCTTTCAGCCACTCTTCATATTGAGCTTGCTACACCTACTAACATATTATCATATTGTTTGATTTTGTCCTGTCCATGACACTTTTTTCTGCCCCATCACTTCTGGCTCTTCGGTTTAAGTCTTCAGCACGTCTTCACGGAAGGGATTCCCAGAGGTACTTTGTCAAGCTTGTCTTAAAAATTACGATTATCCTCTTATTTTCTTTGTTAAAATGTTGAAACTCAAGGAAGAGGCCAACTCTTTGATTTTTCACAGAGAGTACACTATATTCTTTTTATAATCTAAATGTTCTGCCAATTCTCCAACAGGTCTAATGACTAAAACTAGGGAAAAGGAGTTGAGATGTATTTGGTGCTGTGACCTTTCTTTTCTATCAACAGCAGCTGTCTGTGTTGCAAGACATTTGTTTTGATCCCATGCACTAATACCAGATTGCATATCAGACTTTTAAGTGACTGGCGATTCCTGTTTCATTTTAAATAACACATATGTTATGACGGAATGAGAAAAGGGATGCATGGTTTGCATAGGGTAAGTTTCTAGACTGGTCAATTAGCATCTTTTTGTATAACATACAGGAAGACCTGTAGGGTTTATATCATTAAACCGGGGATTATTTACACTTTATTAAAACTGAACAGACAATGAACTCTATCTTTTTCTCTAGTTATCACCAGCTTTTTCCCTGGAGCAAGGAAAGATGTCGACTTCATTGACATCTGGCTCTTAGCTTCTACTTATTACACATGCAGTCATGAACCTTTACTGCTGCAGGGTCAACATTTGTCTTGTTTATCTTCAAACTTAAGCCATGAGACTTAGAATCTTAGACTTTAAAAATCCCTTTTGTTGCATACATTCCCCTTTGACTTTAAAAACATTCAAAAATCTTTATCTGAACAAAAGTGTAGAAAAAATACTCTGGGATGAAATCTTGTCAAACTCTTTCTCAGTGTAAATAGTTCAATGCTTTAAATTATATCATTGGTCTCCACCTAGTCTAAACCAGAACTAGAAGTTGTTTATGCATACCTTAGCTTTCTAAATGTAGTAACTGTCTGTCTGTGAGCTGATGATCACTTACTGTGTTTGACATCATATCACAAAAAAGTTGCTGTTAGTGTTTATGTTCACCAGTTTATAAATCCCAGTATCCAAGGGGAGTGAAATTTCTTTCTAACTGTACAAAACATGCATCCATAAAAGGGAAAAGAAACTGGTCAGGGAGAAGACACGATGTTCCTTCCCCTGCTTTGCATGTTGTACAGATAATAAATCTTGGGGTTGTAAGTCCTTCACCTGCCTCCTTCAGTTTAATTCATTTCAAAACACTCGGTGAACAGCCTTTTACAGTCCCTAAGGTATGAATGCCATTATTTATGATATTCTGAAGTTGTTGTACTCTTGTATAATCTTGTACTAGCAAAACGATTTATTTTATGACCTATGCTTTGCAAATTATTCTCAAAAATGAGATTTTGCAGTTCGGCAGATTTACTGATCATGAAATCTCTTTGAAAATCTGGATATTAAGGCTCTAGTATTTTTGCTTTTCACTGTTTAATCAAGAGAAAGAAATTGGAAAATTTTCTCATTTTAGGCATTCAAGTTTGAGAAGCTAGTAAGGTGCAATAAGGTCATGGCTTTAGAGATACGTTCTAGCACTGCTGGATGTATCACAGAATAGAACGTTGATACACGATATCTCCTTCAAAACATTCAGGTTTCATGACTTTTGTTTTCTGGTAGGACTTCAGAATTCCAAATGCACTACTAATTTTTTAGTGGCAGTAGTCAGGCAAACAAACTTTTAAGGAGAACCTTCTAAGAGCTAAAGGGGCAAAATCATATAGAAAAATCCCTACCCAACTTCCCTTTTTGTCAAAAGATTCCCAGAGCATTAATCTGGTGACTATATATTTTCACACATATGCATACATCTTCAGGGAAGCACATGCTTTGATTTATTTTTAAAAATTAAGTAGAAATAAAACAAATAGAGTTTTTTTGGTAGAAAGAAGACCTAGGACACTTGGCTTTTGTTAGCTCTTTAAGAAGCTGCTAATTTATTCAGAGGTTATGTTCAGAATCTGTTAACTGTATTCTTGCACTTGATGATGTCTCTGTTTTGAAGTGAAAGACAAGCTCTGAAATTGTTTTTTAATCCCTCCACTCTTCCTGGATCTTATTGGCTAATAAAACCTTGTTTTGTTTTAGTAGGGGCAACAGAGCCTAATTAAATAAAAGCTCGATGACAATATCCATTCTAGTCCTGTAACATCAGGGGGTTACCATTTTCTGAAGTGAACCTTCTGCCTTTAAGGCCTCACTTTTCTAGATTCGGTTCATATCTGAAGACACACTGTTACAGGATAGAGCTCTCCTGTTTTGTTTTCTTTTGTTCTGTCCTTAAAGTTTAGGGAAAACTAATGCCGACAGCACCCAATGGAAGGGGTGACAAATTATTTCCTCCGCTTAAATATGTATCTGTTTATGACTCGGTTTTTGCTTTTCAACAGTTCTGATTCCAAAATGACTGGAGTAGAGAATTTGGTTTTGCTGTGGAAGTACCCTGCACAGAGAAGTGCTTTGAAATATTTTTGTGAACAGTGTTTTTCATTTACTGAATTATGACCCATTGAAAACTGACCTGCAGGCATCCAGAGTATATTTGGTAGGGGCTTTGAATAACTTTTGAGTGACTTCAAGATCAAAGGAAAGTTGTGATTTCCATACAGGCTTAATAAGTAAATGTGTAAAAGGAAGGCGAGGAGACATGCGTTCTTCAAAGGCCCTTACATATGTAGGAAAACATCAGGTGAAGCAAGCTTTGAGATTCCTCCTGTTCCGTGACTCAGTCCTGATTTGCTGAAACTGCTGACCTTTGGTTGTCTGAACAGTGACATGTGTAATTCCTTTCAAGTGTAAGTCCATTTAAATAAATGAAGTGCAAGTGCTTTTCTGGGGTATTATAGCATTAAGTACATTTAAATGCTTTCTACAACTGAAGGATAGTGAGGTATTCTGATATTTTCATAGCATTTCTTTTCATATAGATCTTAGTGCATGACACCCCTATAGATAGATATTGCTATAAATAGATATTTTGTCATCATTAGAATTAAAATCTAAGTGTCATTACGTTCCTTCCTCGTAGCATGCTCAGTTATATCACAAACATATTGATATCAAGTTCAGTCTCAAAGTGTCGGTTAAACAAGATGAACCACACTGTGGAGGGTGGTTGGTTTGGCTATTGCAGTGAAAGTACAAGTCCCCATGATCTCGTGGTGTGGCACAAAGGAAAGGTGATTATTTGTTGTAAAGTAATGCTAAATATTTTGCATTTCTGGGGTGTGATGAAACTCAGGAACTTGAATATCCCATCTGTTATTTCTCTGTCCACTTCTAGGGGATGTGTGAGTTTCTCAAATATTGTTTGCGTTCTTTTTTCACTGACAGCTACAAATAACTCTGAGCTGTTAAAAAAGATAGGTTTTAGGACAGCTATTGAAGGTTATTTTGAAAAATCAGATGTTTAAGTTCAGCAATACAAACTGTGCTGTAGTTCTTCAGGCACTGTGAATGATCTAACAGATATTTTATCTGTTTAAGGTGAGTTTGGAGAAGTATGCAGCGGACGTCTGAAGACACCAGGAAAAAGAGAGATACCTGTTGCAATCAAAACTCTAAAAGGCGGCTATGTGGACAGGCAGAGAAGAGATTTCCTGAGAGAGGCTAGTATCATGGGGCAATTTGATCACCCAAATATAATTCGCCTTGAAGGAGTTGTTACAAAAAGTAAGTTACTATTAATATTTTTTGTTGTTTTTCCCATTCTGTGTCATTTAGTATCAAAATTAAGCATTACCTCTATGTTCAATGTGGATTACAATTCTCAGAAATTAGCCAAATCATAAAGTGGCAGTAGATACTGCAGAGTTTGGGACCATAAGAGGAAATGCGTAGCCTGTCTTTTTTCAATTAGAAATGTTTTATTTTTATCATTTAATAAAAATCCTCCTCATTCAAATGAAGTCTTTACAGGTTCTTACGAAATAGGCTGTAGAGTTTGCTTATAGGCAAGTGGAATACAGTAGAGGAAACCATAAATGTAACTGAGTTGACAATGAAGTCAAATCATCTTGCAAGGTAGCATCTATATTCTTCTTTTCCCACAAGTACTCATTATTTGTTTGACTGATTTTGGTACCAGAAGAGGTCAGTTTCCTATTTTAAAGAAATAGAATGTAAACTCCTTTAAACTTATTGTACTCTTGCAAATGAGTCACTAAAATTCCAGAATAATCTGTGAAGTGTCTTACTTTTTATACCTGTTGCAGCTGCCAAGAGATATCCGTTGCCTCTGAAATCTAGCATTTTTAGTGGCGTTGTGGACTTTTCTGAAATGCTGAAATATCTAGTTATCGTTTAAGTATTAAGTAAAAAGTCATTAACATGCATGTAATTTCTTTAATACCAACTTTTTGCAGTAATGAATTAAAAAACTCATAAATTATACTCTTCTCAAAATTAATTATTGCCTCAACTAAGCCATGTTGTTTGCTGATTTGCAGTACTTATATTTTTCTTTTAAAGATCAAGTGTTGTGTGTATAAACCAATGATGTCCTCTTACCGCCACAGTAAATGCAATAAATATGCTATGAACATTTCCCGTTTTCACCTTGTTACAATATCGAAAACAATGTTTGGAAAACACACTGTACTAGAACAAAGAGGAAAATATAGCTCCTGAACTCCTGCCATTGGAATGGAATTTCAGTAGGTTTATGGGATGAACTTGTTCAAATCTGTCTGCGAGTCTAAATTAAGATAAGCAAAGATAAATTCATTATTATCTAGGAACGTTTGGTTACTAGACTAACAAAATACATTAGGTTGCAGACTTCTGGAAAGATATGGCTTAGTCTCCTCCGTTGCTCTCCTGTCAGTACCTGCCCTGCTGACAGCAAGCAAGAACACAAGTTAATACAGGCTGAGCAGCATTGGAGGTCTTTGTCGAGAGGTGTAAATATGTAGAAACTTAATTGAATTTAGCTCCTTGCTTCATAATGAGCAGTATAGCAGCAGTTAAATTCCAGCAGTCTTCACCAACACGGGCAGTTTATTAACCAGTATCACAGGTATGACTAGGATCCATGTGGTGGATCTAGTAGTGTGTGTCTCATTTCTGAAAAAGGCTAATGGCTGTGATTTACGAACATTGTTTAAATCCAATTAGATGGTGCACACAGAGTACAGTATAATGTACTTGGCAATGGCATGATTGTTTAATCTTTGCCACATTTATAAATTTTCTTTCTGTAATGTCCCATCATCAGTCTAGAGAGAAATGAAGATTATGTTCAGGAAACAGAAACAAACAGATAGATCAGTACTCCAACGTTAGCGTATTTGTTCCTGTTCTACAGCAAAAGTGGTTATAGACAAGTGTAAGTCAAGTCATCATTAGCAGTTCCGCTTTTCTCTAAGGAGTCAACAAACTTTAATATTGTTTTTTGCAATATTTGTTTAGAGGTAATATAAAAATAGTAGGTGTTTACTGTTATAGTCACATTGTCCTATAAAAATATGCATCTCTCAGATATAAAGTAAGTAGAGAAAGTTTCAAAGAAAATATTTTTGGGCCAGGCAGGTTTAAAAAAATAAAACAATTATATAGCAATAATTACAGAATAAAAAAAAATATATGAGTTATCAACAAATTTCACCCTAAGGCGTGGGTAGGGCAAGTTATATAAAGTGTAAATGACAAAGTTGTGCCGTACTGCTCTGCTGCAAGTAAGAAGCTAGAAGGCAGGCTGAGCAATGGACAGAAGCACTCTGCTACGCTTCTCTTTTGCCGGTTTATCTTTAGGATGTTGCCTTGCATTTATACTGCCCCATCTGTGGAATTTAGAGAGTAACATGGCTTCAGCTGGGAGCAGAACAGTTACCTGGCATTTCACTAAATCCTAAATCTAGGATTGCACAAGCCAACATGGGACAGAAATTTCCTTTAACTAAATGGTGTGCTGTAGAAGTCAGACAGAACCTTGTCCTAGCCAAATTATTTATGTAAGGATAGCATGATTAAAAGGTGTTTTGTGTTAAAACTTAGATTAATAACAGCAGAAACTATTTATCTGATGTGTGTTACAGTTCCACTAACCTATAAAGGCACATCAGATGCAGTAAATTTGATTAATAGACGTGTAATGCTGTTCTTAGCACATGCTTTCCTCTTTGTAACCATTAGTCATTAACTTCTAGCAGTTGCTGATATATATTGCATCAGTTTGTAAGCAGTACCTTCCATTACAGTGTCATTGACTATTGAACAAAAAAGAAAAAGGGTTTGATTGTAGTAAGCAGAAGCGCTCTACCAAGTCAATAGCTATTGACCGGGGCAATAAGAAATTCACCTGTTCATCACAAATGAGAGCTTTTATCTGGTGCTACCAGCTAAGCAGATGTTAACTTTTAAATGCTACTGTTTTCAGAATTGCTATGGAATATGTACTGTACGGGATGAAAAAATGCTAAACTAAGCCTGCTGAAAAGTAGATCTGAAACAGAGTTTTAATCCCCTTTTCCGATTGCTTCATTTCTCATCTGCCCTAACTGCGGTCCCTAATCCCAAAGAGCAGTAGGCAGAACAGTTGCTGTAGCACAAGCTTTCGGTTAGCAGAGAGTTCATTTCAAGGGCAAATACACCATAGTACAGAATCTGGATCCGATCGTTTACTTATATTGCTAATCAGAAGTCACAAGGGAAACTTTGTTCCTGTTTGGTTTGTTTTAGCAACACCATTCCTTGTATGGTTTGCCCTAAAAGGCTGCTTATTGTCTCGCAAATTTATGAGAGATGCTTAAGCACTTTATAAAAATATCCATGTTTCCCTTTCAAGTCGTATTACCACAGTGATAATTTTGGTACCTTTTCTTGAGTGTGTCAGGACATGCTCAACTAGGCTGTATGCCATTGTCGAAACGGCTGCTATTTCATAAACAGGTATAAGAAAAAGAAAACTTCTTTCCGCAGTGCAAACGTGTGTAACCAACATTGAGATCTGGGCTATACAGAAGTAAGATGTATCTTCCACTTCTACATCATGTCGAAGTCTATGTTGCAGAGTTTCCATGAAAAGCCTGTAAAGTAAATCAAAGCTGTGCTTACAGCAAACACCTGCCAGCATAACTGTATGTACGAGAGACATGACAAAATGGTCTCTGACTATTGTAACCGTACTGGAAGAAATCATTGGTGTTACACTAGCCAAAGTGGAATCTATGGTTAGTTTAGCTTGATGGTGCCTTACACGATAGTTTAAAGCACATCCATGTCAGTACTGTGTAATACTGTGTCAATACAGAAATGCAAGGGCTTTATTGTAGTCATATTCTTAGTGTGTTCTCCTCCCCCTCAGACTTTACCCCAAATAATTTTCAATTGTTAAAATTAATTTTGAAGGAATTGCTTCCGCTCCCGAACTTTGACTACGGGAGGATTTGTACCTGTCACATGTACAAGAGGAATCTTTTTTGAGACTTTCATTTTGTTTAACAACACTGTGTATATTGTTATTCTCCGGAAGAATTTTTGAATTCATCCCTTCACAAAAGGAGGATGAATGAAGACAGCACCTAGATTTTTGGTTCTGTGTAAGCTCGTCCTCGTAACATTGACTCTGGGTTTGGAACGACACCTTCAACTCCCTTATTGTCTCCTCGCTGTTTTGCTTTAGTGTCTTTCAAGTTGTGAATGCTATCACAGTTCTGAAATAGTTCTTTAATCCATCATCTGGCAGGCAAAATTCAAAGCTTTAGTCATTGAGTTTCTTTTTAAATTATTGTATATATCGTGTTCAGTGCAAGAAGAGTCCTGAGGTCAGCGTACCTTGCCTTGTCCATGAGGAAGGCAAAGCAGCAGCATGATCCTCTTTCACTACAATTTGCAGTATGTAGCTCTTCATATCTGACCCGTTTTTCATTTTTCAAAAATGCAGGAGATACCAATGAACTTTTTTTTTTTTTCAGCCAAGACATTGTGTTCTAGGCCTTCAAGCCCTTAGTGTAATGAATCTAATGTTGCCCTTTTCTCCAACTTGTTAACAGGGTGAAACTGTTAAATAGAGTTCAGAATTTGTTTTGGAAGGTGACATGTTTTGCAGTACATGTGTTTATTACATGCAGCATTGTATATTTGGCCGTTATGCAAAAGGATTGAGGAAATTTTGTGGCAGCATTTGTAACATTCTTGCGTTGATCATGGATGGTGAAATGGTATTCCCAAGAAATGCGATTGTGCAAAGTTTAAATGTTGACCGTTTAAGAGTTAAGTTTTGACTATTTGAAGTATGCTACATCATGATAGCTTACAAAATATGATGATACACCAAAAAACGTGACCTATATTACAGTATTTATCATTGATTTCTGAAAAGTAAAACCTTTAGGGCCACCAGGAACCATATGATGTTAATAAATTCCATGTTAGCATGACAGTATTGTTTATAACCTACAGTGTAACCAATTTCACTTCTTGACATGTACTTCTGTCAGTAATCTCAGTACATCACTGAGACATCGCGGGCATCTCCAGGCACAGATGTACTTGGCGGAGGCCAAAATGGCTTCAGACCCACCCCTTGCACTGGCAGGCACTTGCACCTGCCTTATGCAACACAGATGCACAGCAGGGTACAAAGATATTATTCATCCCTGAATATCCTTCATTCTGCTAATGGACAATCCACTGTGACACAGAGTGATGGTGAGACTATATGTGTGTCATAGTAGCCAGTGGGCTTTACATGGCATTAGGCACAAAGCTGAATTTGTCTGCTGAAGCATATTGTGGCTGTGCACATGAGACACAAACCAGCAGAATTTCAGTTGTGTTATAAATTGTTTGGTAAGTGGAGCTGTAAATTTAAATTTGGCTCACTGCCTTTATTTTCCTTTGTATCCTGTTCCATAGATAAATGTCATGACACATTACTGAATTCAATGTTGCTGTGGCCAGCAAATTAACACAAAACCCACAGCCACCACCTGCACTGTTAGCCAAATTTACTAGATGAATTTGTTGAAATATAATCCAAAATAAAGAGTTCAAAGTTAGAGCTGTGGACATGACTGCTGGAACACAGAGAAAACTAAGTATGGCCTTCTTGCAAAATAGATTACCCTTCATGAACTGCTATTCAAAGAACGTAATTAATGTTGATAGTACTGAGTTATTTTCACACATGCACATATGAGTGTGGATTTTTCAAATAGCACATACAAATTACCGTGCATTCTATTTGTTGAAGGTTGCTGGCTAAAATTAAGAATACACAGCACTTGATTCTCCTGAATGACACATACTTAAAAGAAATTAGCTTTTAAACCTCTGGAAAAATTAAATTTTTCTTTCATTCATTACATTCTGAGAATTTTTTTGCAAAAATCAAAGGACCGTTATAGTTTCCTGCAGTTCAAATCAGTCACATTTCTGTGTTCTGCTTTTCTGTTTTGCAGCTAGCAAGCTATGCATTATAACTGTCAATTCTGCTGTAACATCTTTCACAGGACAATAAACGATGACGAAAAAGCATATTATTAAACAGTCAAACAGCTAACATCTTCTTAGCAGCAGCTTAATCTGACAATGATCCAGTATCTAACATAACAAAACTTAGATAATTCTACTTTTGTAGGTTACATCTGAGAAACAGGATTTCGCTTTCTTCAGGATCCTTTGCCTCCAGCTGTCTGTATTCAGACATGTAGGACCTGATTTTCAAAGATATTTAGATGCTCTGATGTGAGATGTGGTTCTAGCAGAAAAATAGGTGACAAAATCATTCCTACCAACAGCCATAAAAAAAGTTCTGTATATAAGAAATGGCCAGGTTTGGTTTTTTTTTAAGGAAAAGCATGGTCATCCATTTGCATAATTAGCATCATTATTAACTGCAAGTGATTGCATTTCCATATATCTTCTGAATAAAATATGTCATTTCTTCCTCCGCCATGGAAGTAGAGAAGACTATGGTACAGTAAGTCAAAGGGCAAGATAACTACAGTGTGTAGGTGGTATATGAAGCGTTGGGGCTTTTATAATAACTGTAACCAGAAGATTTAATGAATAAGAGAGGGAGACAAGATTGCTCTGTGCTGAGAGGTTTGTGGCAACAACATGGCTGATCTGTTGCCTGGGTAGGTAAACCATATAAGTAATGATGAGAACAATTATAAATCACTAAATTACAATTATAAATTATTAAATAGCAATTGCAGTTGACAGTTAAAGGACTGAGGGGGTTAAAGAGTGTATGTTAAGCAATCAATAATCCTGATTCACAAGCTGTGTTTGGTTGATTGATTTTGATAACGGTACATTCGTTTCTTATTTTGTATAGAGGCAAAAACACACTAGTAAATATGCACATGATTGAATATTGATGAAGTCCTGTTGCAACTTTGTTGTTGCTAAATCTTTGCTGAGAAGTGAGGTGCTCTCACTGAAATTAATACCAAGACATGCTGAGTTTGAGAATAATTGATAATGATAGCTAAGATAGGTTCTGCTGTATTTTAAAGCCTAGCAAAGTCAGATTGTATCAGAAGCATTATTTGGTAAGCTTCAACCTAATTGTTAAATATAACAGTACGCTCAAAATTGAAGCAGGGTTATGTCCTTTTAAAAGGCAAATTAAATAAACTTTGTACTATTTTTCAACAATAAAACATGCTCTTTAATTTACAGAATATACAGCATTGGGCTGTGAAGGACACTGAGAGGTCATCTTGTCCATCTTCCTGCCCCAAGGCAAAATGAATTATATTTAAACTAGCCTGGATAGATGGTTACCTATCCTATTCTCAGAAGCCTCTCCTGGTGAAGATTCCACAGCCTCCCTAGGCAATCTGTTGAGTGTTTAACTATCCTCATACTTAACCTGCCGAGTGTTAAACTGAATTTTTTTTTTTTCACTGCACCTTAAGGCCATTAAGTCTTTTCCTGTCTGTGGTGGAACAGTTTGTGCCTTTCCTCTTTGCAGCAATATTTTACATTTGTAGACCATTATAATGTCTTTACTGTCTTCAGTAAATCACCCAGGTTCTGTCAAGTCTTTCTTCACGGTATATGTTTGCTAGACCTGTGGTCATTCTTAATGCTTTCCTTTGGACTCTTTCCAGTCAATCCGTATCTTTTTTAAAGTATGGCTTTCAAGAGTGGATACAGTGGGTGCTGAACCTTACCTTCCCCTATCAAGCAAGAAATAATTATTTTAAATGTAAACTGTGTTACTCATCTTTAAGTATGTGTGGCTTTCAATAGCAACCATTGTTGGGTTTTATTTTGTTTTATTATTACCCATAGATCCTCCTTTATGAAACAGCTGGCTGGCTGGTCTTTCCTGCAGGATGTATTTGTGTGGTTGTTTACTGCCATCTCCATTGACCTGATTTGTCTTCCAGAATTTTGTTCTATGTTTTCTCATACCTTTCCTTCGCATGTCGAGTCCTTCCATTCTGCTGTCTTTCTGGGAATTAGAAATACACTCTTAGTTCCAGTATCACAGTCATTAAGGAGAAAACAGTAGCAAAAGCCCTGGACCATACTATTTGTATCTTTCCAGGTTGACAGTGACCCACTGAGGACAATTTCCCAGCTGTTATTACCCTGACTGTGCAGTAGTTTCATCAGAAATTTCCTGGGGAAATTTGAGGAAAGTACTAAGGAAAAAGCGTTACATCACAGAGTACAACTTAGAATACAAGCTTGTATGGATCGTGATGTAATGTAGTGAGGACTGACATCTCATTGCCTCAGACAAATTTGCTTACTACCTTTCTTCTGTGCCGCCATTAGTCTCTTAGTTGTCAGTTGTAGTTCTTGCGCTACCGGTCACCTAAAGAATGAAGGAATGGCAATAAAGCTACTGTAGGCTGTAGCAACAGAAGATAAGACCTTGTACCAGGAAGGCTGTCACAGTTAGGGGAATATATCTCTCTGTTTTCATGGATTACGGTTGGTTCTTGACAATAAGCTAACAGATGTGTCATGCTTAGGGTAGATGCCTCATCATACCAAGTTTTACCTTTTTCATGATCTTTTGAGTTAAGATGTTACACTAAGACTGCACTTTTATGGGAGAAATCTAGAGTAGATATCAAAATAGTAGAGGTAATTTGATGTTTCTGTCCCATGGCAGATGTTGGGTCTAGATCCATGTTTGATACCAAGGAACACAGCTTCTCCTTGAGGTGACGGGATGAAAGGTGGGAGGCATAATCATAGTGACTGTTAAGTCCCCATTGTTACTTTTTTTAAGAGAAACAGCTGCCATTCTCACTGGCTTAACTAAATTCAAACTAACAATATTTCCCTGGTTCTTTCAATTTGATGAAAAGTTATTCTCAGTGTATTATCTTAATGTTGCCTGACGTTTGCTTGTGGGTGAAGAGTTCTTGTTCACCCTCACAGTTTTGTTTGAATTTCTCCAATTCTTTGGATAAGCCTACTGCCTTATGTGCATGGAAAGGTTATTGTGGGGACTTACAAGTTCATTTGTCATAGAATCATAGAATCATTTAGGTTGGAAAAGAACTTTAAGATCATCAAGTCCAACCATATTTATGAAATATTTAGAAACTCAGAGGGCAGAGTGCTATTGAAGCCATAATCATTACATCTAAATAATTTAATAATGCTGGAACCTTGTTACAGAAGAGTTGTCAAATGTATTGAATGTTATAAATAATATTAATCTTCTCTGGTCCAATGGATTTTAGGTATCTAAGGATGGAGGTATCTATCCTAGTACTTCTGCAAACCTCAGGATACGCATGTCTCATTAAAGTAAACAGGTACAAGATAGCAACTAGATTTTTATTGGCAAGTTGAGATCCTTAAATAACTTTTTTAAACCAATATGAATGTCTGTGTGACTACCAAAAATAGAACACAGTGATCTTTACTTTCTCATATGAGTTATACTGGTAGTATTTATGGACCAATAGTGTTGGTGTTAGCACTTTCAGTGGTGTCACGCTGCCAGGTTCTAGTTACCAGCTGTCTGAGTTAAAGCCTTCACAGAATACACAAGAGAATCATTGTGTAAGCATGCCCTAATACACCTAATATGCTCAGTTAAATAGATCAGCTTGTATGCTTGACCTTTGATTAACTGGATGAAAATTTGACTCGTTAAAACTGTTCCAGAAAAGCTGTACCCTTTCCTTGGATCACATCCCTTTGAATTTTACATTTCTTTGCAAGTATGTGAATAAGGAATGAAATAAGTTTTTCTTATTCTGTGTTGCTTAGGCCTACCAGTTTACTTTGCCAAATTTGTGATGAAACAGAACATGGAAGACCAGCATCAGTAGCTGGTTGAGGGGGGAATGCCAGCAATGTGGTACAGGTTAATACGTAAGGACAAGTTACGGTCAATAGATTTACCTGAGCTAGAGTAAGAAAGAGCCTTGTGATCAATCTGCCGTCACCCCAAAATAGAGAGACCATCAGCTCTAGGGAACTGCTGGTTCATCAGGTAGTTATGGTAGTGGTTGTCCAGATGTCACACATGGTCTGTCATATAAACCTCTGCCTCAAGAGGTTGTATTGTGGTCTTTACTGCAGCTTAAGGGCTCATACCTAAATTTATAATGGAAGGCAACAAGCTGGAGATATCATTAACAGCAGATTCATATGAAGAAGAAGAAGAATTAAAATATGGATTGGTAATTTTCTCATATAAATGATCTGATACTGTATTTTATGGAAACATGAGAGTTGGATGTAATGAAAACAAACCTTTGGTTATTTACATCATCATCTTCTTTCTAATGCAAGGATTGCTATAAACAACTGCAGTTGTAATGCTCTGGATGGGACAGGAAGAGAGCAGAAGAGAAAAGAATGGAACTTCTTGAGAAGGAGGTCATACCAGTTTGTTTTAGCAAACTGCAGATAGGTTTCTCTGAGTAAGGAAGAGTTTCTCTTTATCTCAAACCAGACACTTTCTCCTTACACAGGAATCAAAGCACTTGTATGGAGTATTGCCAGTTGGGTCGTGCTTCCCACATACAGATTAATTTTCCAGTGTACAGAAGTAAAAGCTGCTGAAAGTAACCATTTTCAGTGATTAGCGAGAAATCTTTGAAATGTGGAAGCAGAACGATCATATTATGCAATGAAAATCTGTTCAGACTTGTTTGAGTTATGGTCTGTTGAAAAGTGCCATGTGTTTCTGCGTTCTGCTCTGGAGAGCAAGTGAGGACTTTAATGACGGAGGTCTGCAGTGAACACACCCCCGCGCATTTTGCTTCCTGATCTCACTCAGCATTGCAGCTCCAGCCAAGGCAGATAAATTATTTCTGCTTCCACAATTCTTCTAGCACTATCGTCAACATCCACACAAAATAATGCCATCGTTTTAACAGAGTTTTCATCTGTAAACTGTGTATTCGGAATCTATTAACTCAGCCCATCACTAGGTTCTTTGTGTATTTCTGACCTCCAAATTCCTTTCTTTACTTCCTCTCTACTCTGAGTCTTACAGTATCCATTTCACAGACTGTAATTATCTTTCTGATTCTTAATACATACATAGTTCAGGTTCCAGCTGAATAAATAATTTAGATGCAAACTGTCTGGGATCCATTCCAAACTCTTGAAGTTTTGGTTGGAACTACAGTTTGCAAAAAATACTTCTTCTTAAATCCTACAGTTCTTCACAGATTAACATAGCCTTGGCACTGCTTATGAATCAGGAGTGGCTGATAAAACTGTTAAGGGAGACACAATTGAAAAAGAGAAGCAATGTCAAAAAAAAAAAATTTTAAACCACCATGATTAGATGGTGTGAGTTTACAGAGTATTCAGTTTAAGTATGTTCTTAATATAATCACAAAACGCTAATGACAATCCTGTAAACTCATTTTAAGAAGCAAATGTGTTCAGTCTGACATTCCAGAATAGATTCATGACAACCTCAATTGGTAAATATTGTCATTTTTCTACTAAACTTTAACAAGGTAATTTCTGCTGAATAAAATTTGAAAGTAAATAAGTTTAGCTGATAATGACTTCATTTCAATATGTCATCTAGAGAAGCATAGTACAGAATTTTCATAGTAGTCAAAATCTGAAACAAACTACTGTACTGTTGCTAGAATTCACATAATTGATTTCCTTTCTTCCTGAAACAGCAGAAGCTTGTTCATTTCTCCCTAGACTGATAATAACTTACCCACTTTGGAAAGGAGTCTCCAGTCTTTCCTTTTTCAGCTTTTTTCCTCTCAGCTGTAGTTGAGTACATTCTTCAGCATACAAGCAGTTTTGCTGTTTTAGATAAGATTGGCGATTTACTTCCAATTTTCAATGAATGTGAAATTTCACATTTCAATGTGAAAAACACATTGAAAAATGTGACTTTGTGGCCTGTGTAAACACTGACTGCCCAATATTCATCTTGCCAGAATCGCTGTTGCCAAGACTAGGACAAGGAAGATCAAATGAGAGAGGTTTTACCACATGGCATTCGCCCTTAACACCAAGCGGTCTTTGAGCTTGAGAGAAGATCCTCTGAATACACTGATACCCACAAAGAGAGAATTAACAAGCACAGCTAATTCTCTTTGGTCAGTAGCATTTTCCAAAAAAAGGAAGCAGAATGCCCATGCACGTACCACAGCCCGTCAGGTAGCCACAGGAGCTGCCTGGCTTCTAACGTGGGTTATCGCATGTGGGCTGGGACACCTTCTTTGAACTGAGGTGTAGAGGGTTTTTTTATCTAGCGTATAGATTTGTAAATGTAAACCAGTATATAATATTTTTCTAATCAAAGAGTTCATCTGAGATCATGATAACGATAATGATAGTGATCTTCCTACTTCTAATCTTGGCATCACTTATTTGAGGGAGTCACTGGGTGTTTGTAACCAAGAACAAAATCAAACCTTTGTACTTAATTTCATTGATATTAGTGAAATGTGAATTGTGAACGGTGCAAATGTGAATAGTGAAAGGAATCCTCAGACTCATTTTATACTCTACATTTGTTTAAGAAAAAAATCGCTTTTTGTCAATTGACTCTCTGGAACTTCAGGCCCAAGTGTTTTTCTTAACTGAAAACGGTGAGCCTTTTTCAATGACACTAATTGCTGTCTAAAACTAGAGCGCGTTTATCTCCTACTCCTTGTTCATACTGTTACAGGCTAGCAAGGCTGAAAGAGGAGATAATCAGAGCTTTAATTGCAGAACTGCAGAATGTACAGCAGGCTGCATGAATACATTCGTCTTCAGATGTCACCCACAAAAAAGCTATTTCACTCATTAAATTAAAACTCACTGCAGTTTTTAAACATGAAGTACAAAATTAAAACCTATTATCTCTCTTTTTATGGAAATACCATGAAAAAGGACATCTGAAAATTTTAAAGCCCCTGGAACTTCTTAACCATCCCATTTATAAGACCCCATCAACATTTCACATGTGAGGCTCCTGTCTTAAATGATGAAGAATTTTATATCATAGGAATGCTCAGATTTTGCTCAGGATCTTTCCTTACAAAATCACAAAAAGTGGGTGATCAAAAGACAACTGAAATTAAATTCATGTTGCTAATTATTAATGGACTAATTGTTCCCCAGAATCATGGTGTGTAACAAATGAATCACAGAGGTTTTGGCTGATATTGCAGGCTTTGTGTTTTCTATCATGAAAACAGTAATTTTAAAGTATTTTGTTTCCAGCTAATACATGCGCAATCATGAAATCCACATGTACAGCATACAGTGCTTGGAATAGCATTCTGTGTGTCATAAGTAACTATAAATACAGAAAGATTTCAGAGTTCTTGTTTAGCATTGCGCTAAAGCTATTTTCAGTTTAAGCATTGACTGAAAAATATGTATTTAATAGACAGCTTAAACATACACAGATTGGTTTATCCTATAACAGAAGCACAGTATTTCCAATTATTCTTCCATTAAGACTACAAAGATGATTCAACACAACAGTTGTTATTGCTGTTAAAAGCTTTAATCATATTAATGTTGTCACACCAGTCTTCTCAGCAACCAGAACTTCAGTGTGCATTGACATTAAACACATCACAAAATAAATGGCTATAGTGTTTGCAGAACTCTTTTCAAGCAATTCCCTCATTTTTATCCCCCCCAAATTGCCTGTTTGTCTAGAAGCAGCAAGAGAAATTAAATCAGGTGTTAATATTCTACCCAAATATTCTGAAACTTCCATCAGTTCCTCCTTAGGAATTGTAAACTTCTTTCAGCATTTGCTTTTTCTCCCAGAGAAGTCATAAGTCAAGCCAAAACTTGCTGTAATTGGGATTTTCTAAAATAGTCTCATTCTATGTAAATATTCTTAAATCTGGATTTATTCCCATCTGCCAATCCAGAAATAAGAGACCTCCAGCACTTCAGGTTCATAGGAAAGCATTGTCTTTCACAAGGATCTCAAAGTTAAAGTTACCGGAGTTGGAGACCTGAACAGCATTTTTGCCCTACCAAGTGTTTGTCTTCTTCACGTTTCCAGATAGACCCTGTAAATTTAAGTCTGGAGCAGAGATTAAGGGACTTGATATAAAAAAGCAGGCCTTTTAAAATATTGTCACCAAGAACTAGGTTATAGTGGCCTACTTCTCAGAAATGAGGCCAAAACATGTAGATGCTTTATTATTCCCGAACTAACAAAATTAAGGAAATTCACAGTTAAAATCAAACTGCAAAGTAACCCCCAAAAAAGCATGGAAATAGATAATCCAGGCACTTGAACTACTCATTGTGCTATTGTACAAATATGTCGCAGTGAAAATAAACAAAGCAGCGTTTGTAGATAACAGGTTCTTTTTTATTATTATTACTTATTGTCACTGGAGAAGAAAACAGAAATGTTTTCAGACACACAGACCATTCTTCAGATTATTTTGTTGAGCCTGGATGCTGGAAAGCTTCCCTGCTCTTCCCAAAAATACAACTTGGATAGTAAAAGAGACAAACCTCTGGGTTTGTATAATATTTCCACGAGGCCGTCACAACTGTGATCCTTCTCCTTCTTCAAGCCACCATCGTAAAAGAACTGAAGTTAAATCTGGGTCATCTTTTGAAGTGAGATGCTGAAACCCAGTGAAGTGAGATAGTTACTCATAGGCAGACAACAGGAGCTCTGGATTATTCCAGATGTGTTGGCAGCTGCATTGCAGACTGAGAACGTGGCTGAAGCTCATTGCAGCTTCCTTATAAATAGGACATACAATTTTCCTTTCCATGATGCCATGTCGAGGAGACAGTATATACTCATGCCGCATCCTAGGACAAAAGTGATGCCTCACTAGAGTTAATCTCTAACCTTGAGAATTAGCAAGAGCACCCAGGTTTTGTCATAGAGACCTTGCTCGGTTGACTGTTCCCCAACACAGATTCCTCTCAACTTCAATGTTTAGACACTGCTTTGTATTTGAAATTGTGAAAATTTGTTATCTGAAGAGGTTCTGCCAAATACTTCGGTATATTACTGAAGTTCCAGACCTTAAGTGGAGGAGAACAGGTGCAAAGGTCTTTTGCTGGTTTAGGTGTTGACATGAGTTCCTTCAGAAGGAATTCCAGTCTCACTGGTTAAAAATACCACAGTGAGCAGTCCTCAGCTGCATCCCTCCAACAATAGTTTATATTTTGTTTTCCTCTTTCTTCTGTTCATGTACCTTGGCATCTTGCTAAATCTACTAACATAAATGGTATAATTTCCATTGTAGTTCTTCCCTGGGACATGTGTCAGGAAATGACTGTTTCTAACTTAATTAGTCAGAGCCTACCTGGTAAATGAAGAAGATGTTCTAAGTTTTACATTGGCTGCATATTTAGGAAATTTAAGTGTTCTAATGGTACTTCCTAGTTTGAGTTAAGATTCCAAGCTCTGTATTTTACAACAGTGAGATTAAAAATTCAGGGTGCTTTAAAAGTTGCTCAGACAAAGGCAGTTAAAGACCTACAAGTTCTTGAAAATGCATTCAGGAATAACAGAATTATTTGTGAGTGCTCTGGGATGATGTCCTTTACTCTAGGGATACAAAATTAGACCAGCCTTTGAAAATTTGCTGCTGAACATTGAAATACAAATTTCTCTCTGCACAGCGAAATGCATTTCATACAGGTTTTGGTTTTACTAGCTTAGATACCTGAGAGGAGAATTTAGCCTTCAGAGGTTTTCACTGTGTTATTTGCAATATAGTGGAAACCTTCCCATGATTTGGTTGGACTGGATGACCTCCAGAGGTCCCTTCCAACCTCAACCGTTCTGTGATTCTGTGATTTCAACAGGGGTAAGCACACTCATTTTTCTTAATTGTTGTTGTGCTCTAAGATTTTATGATATGTATTACAAAATATTGTTCAGTGATCTTGAAAATTAGATTTTCCTAAGATGTATAAGTTATGTGGGTAAAAATTTAAATTTAGTCATACCACTCTGTACTCTATCACCTTTCCTTGCGTGTGTCAAAAAGCTCTAAAATAAATTATTAAAAGCATATTCTATATCTCCAGCTTAGTGTGGTTAAAACAGTTAAAATTAATTGTATAGATCCATGCTTTCTAAATGTGCTGAAAATATGATCCAACAAATTCATCAGGGATAAATTTTAGCCCTGCTTCTGATCTTTTTTTTCCATTCCAAGTCAAGCCTTTTGAATGCTCTACAAATTGTAATCTGACATCATAATTTCAAAGTTTTATAAAGCCATTCCTCGTGAAAATCTTCCATCTGTTCCCCCATAAAAGATTATGAAGTAATGTGCAATTCCTGGTGGTCTAGGAAGGATAAATCAATAAAATGATGTGAGAGAAAAGTTGACCAGTTTTCAGTACTTTCTATAACAGATATGTTACAAATAATTTGGAAAAAAATGCTCTAACCATTCTTCTGTCTTCCCCGAGGAAACACTAGTAACAATAAAAACCAGGTTTTATTTTAGAATGGAAGGTGCTCGTAACAGAAGCCAGCTTTCTCCCAGACATTGAGTGATAACGTTGGATAATTCCCCTATTCAGAAGTACAAAAACTCTTTCTACATTCTGTCCTCTGGTTTTTCATTACTAAATGTTACAATCCCGCCTTCACGGGAGTGCAGTTAGGAGGGAAAACATCCTGAAGTCATTCGGTTGCTTCCTGCCAAACTGAACGCAAAAGCTCATTATAGCCCTTTGACTCACTTCCCCAAAGCCTTCATCTCCAGATTTCCTAAGAAATTGCTCCTAGCTGTATTTTACAATCCCTGCTCAAGAAAGCATCAAGACAACTGACTAGAAACAAATGGCAGTGGGTTTTTTTACATGAAATACACTAACTGCCTTTTTCCTTTTTTTCCAAATCCTAAACGGAATCTACGGGAAAAGAATAACAAACTTAAGTGTTCTTTTGATGGTACTAATAAAGGGATGGGACCAGTAGAAAGAAAAAACTAACAGTAGTTATGACCTCTCTAGAACTCCTCCTTCCAGTTTATTAAATTAAGCAGCCAAAGAGCTCCTTTGGAATTTGAAGCTGTTAGATGCCCAAAAATACACAGCACCTGGAATAGCCAATTCCACCTGCAGAAAGTATTAGATCAGTTTAAAGTGTAATAAGTAAGGAAAAAACAGCAACAACAAATAACAGGGCTGAAGAGCAGTCTGCATCTTCAGTAGGCTTTCTAATAACCTACTTCAGCCAGGTCATCAGACACAATGCAAAGGCTCTGGAAATGTTCTCCTTTTTAAAAGTAAATCTCCACAAGTTGCACTAAGGTCCCACAAGTAGAATTGCTAAAAATAAAATTAAAAAAAAGTGCTCTAGTTTGCTCCCAGCGAGGCTCAGGGACCTTGGCACAACCAGAACAAGCTGATGGCCCTGCCTGCCTGTACCTACCCAACTTAGCAGCTTTGGATGCCATCCCTGTGAGTCCTGTGGGCCCAAAGTCACCAAAATTGGGAATAAACCTCTTAACACCAATGTAGTATTAAGAAGCAGGCATTCTCTTTATTGCAGCGCTGGATGCCCGGGGGATCGCTCCACCTAACGTGCATACCCAGCTGTTACCGTGAACAGGTTGTATAGATACAATTGATTACATATTCATTGTAATTCCTGGAATCAGGATGTATATTCATTACTTTTCCCTGAAATAATTTACATATTATTACGTCATACGCTTATATGATCATTTCTACCACTACACATGCTCAGGGGAAGGGTCTTCACTTGGCCAAGAGTCTTTTTGACCTGTGGGTGTGATTTTTAGTATTATAATGAAGGCAGGTTACTATAGGACGCCTTAAAAACTAATTTCATTGCCAAGTTAATTAGTCGAATGACCACTTTGCCAGGTTGTCATATAGCTCATCCATGCTCAGTAGCTTCACACAATCGGTTCCAGATGTTCTTCATCAATTTCTAGGACTTTACATACCCTTACTCCCTTCACAAACCCCTTATTATCAATCAAAGTCATCTTGACCAAATGTCAAAGCAAGGTGTAATCAAAACCTTGTAATTATTAACTACAATTCCAGTACAAAACCACTAGTCGTCTTATGCAAAATAGCTTGTTGTTCTGATGATATCACCAAAGGCTGCCATGGCGTCAGCCCCATGGTTGTGGGGCAAAGAAGCCAACAGCCGGCGAGGAGGAAAGGCTGGGATGCGGACCTCCGAGGCCGACTGGTGCTGTGCTGGTGCTTTACTGCACATGGGAGCAAAACTGGTGGGAATGGTTGTGCTCAAGTCAGCAGATGTGAGTGGGTATGTACTGTCATTAATAGAATAAAACTGCTTTCGGTTTCTGTGGAAAAGACTGAGGGTCTTCTGCTGGAAGTTTCTGCAGAGTGTCGGCAGCAAAAATAATGGATCAGCTTAACGTTTCTCAACTTGCTCAATCCCTGAGAGTTTTAAAGTGCAAGTTAGTTAGTTCCTTTTAAATGCTTTTTATTATAGCTCACAAGGGCCTCTCCGCCAGCCATTCAAACAGCAGTTGTGTGTTTCGGTCTACTCCATGGTGTTCCTCCGGTATTGCACCCAGCGTGTTTGGTGCCATTCTCTTCATCCATCCCTCCATCCATTCATCCGCTCAGTACTATTGTTGAGCCGCGTGGCAGAATTTACTCTCCTTTGTAGATGTCGGACTCTTCAGCACAATTCCGTTGCCGCTAGCCCTAGGACATGGGATGTGTCTTTGGTATAGGGAGAAATGGCTGTTCCTTCTGGCTGGTCGTGGTGTCGTGATGCAGGTGCTAAGAAATACGTATGAATTAACGTCTGTGCTCTGCAGCTGAACCAAGCACATATATTTCCTTTGCCCAGCTATTTACTCTTGCCCTTCCGCTGTGTGTGATACTACGCTACTAAAACCGTGCCAGTTTAGGATGCTATAGCAGTGATTTCCCTATCAAATTCTACAATTTGTGGGATGATATTCCCCCTGGAACAACAGATGAAGGTGGAAGGCGGGCTAATTGATTCAGTACTCCCCCAGTGCCTCTGAGCACAGGCACTTAGCTCTAATAATTGTGAAACAGAAGAATTTACGCTGAGTTATAAACTGGTATCACAGGACTCAGTAAATGGTGTACACTTCACGAACTGTCAGCTATTCAGAGTACTGCCATATATTTTTACTGTTTCAATGCACTTTTCCAACTAATATCTGTAACTAATGTAGTTTCCCACGGTGAGGTGGCATAATGTTCATAGCATGTAACTATGGAGCGGGGAGAGGTTGGGGTTTTTTCTGAATAAATCCATGCCTGTAAGCTGCTAAATAACAACTCTATTTCAGGGCATTGAGGAATCATGGCTTAATATTCATGTCTGCTTTTCCCAGTTTAGCACCAGTAAGACCTTATACTGAAAGCTCTTCCCATTAGTGTAACTGCACCCGCTGCAAAACTGAGTGTGAATTTTTACACAAAACAGCAGAACGAGCGTAAAGCACTAGTCTCTATGGTGTGCGCCGACAGAATGGCATTTCTCAAGACAGTTGGTTAACTAAAGAAATAACATCCTGGCATCTTCAAAGTGTCCAGTGTGGTTGCTTTGACGAGATTGTTTAAATTAAGCATTAAGATTTCTATTGCTAGCATACACCTCTAAAAACTGAATATTGCTTTCACAATTTGGAGCATAAAGCGGCAGGATATAAAGCAGCAGGCACATTTTTGGTGGACTTTTTCTTTAGCTGAGCATGATTCCAGTTTGGAAAAAGAGGAAAGACTGCATCTTCATTGTCCAATAAAAAAATATAAATGTTCAAATAGAAGGAGATGCAATTCTTCTTCACTGATTTCCTCACAGAAGTTTATAATATTTCTGCGAAGCTGGTGTTTTCTCTTTAATATCACGCTCCCACCTCCCTTCTTCTTTGTTGTGTTAGCAGAGAGCTTTCTCCCTTTCCATCTTGAACACAATTCCTCGTGGCAGATTTTCTTTCAAATATTTCATGAGTGTTTATGCAAACAAGTGAAAATTTGAGTAAGCTTCTAAATTACTGTAAATGTCCAAAGCTCTTATCAAACCTCTGTCCTTCTGGCGGTGACTGATGGGACTTACAAGAGTTCATTTTCTTTCCCAACTACCTGCAATGATAATCAACTTCCACACATATAGTCATGCTGTGGGGTCTCAAACCCTATTCACTTTGTGCAGGCGATAATACCAAAAGCACCTATTTGTTCATTCTGGGACATATGCTGTATTTTGATTTAAGACCGTGCATGTTTTCGGATGAATGAACTTTAAACCTCTCCTTTGTCTGCATTTTTATGTTGATGGATACTGATCACGCCTGAATGTTATCAACCTTGTCCTTTTCAGAAGCTGTTTGTGGACTTCTAGAAGAGACTAAATGAAGTCTTCTTCTAACTCTGTATTCTACTTAGTTGGAGACATTTTTGAGGTGACACTGGACTATTTGGATGGGATTCATTTGCCTAAAATGACACTAGGTGCCCACTCTTAGATACCCAACTGCTGCTTTGCCTCTTGCTGCCACTTTCAAAGAGTGCAAATCTCTTGCAGATCTTCTGCCGCTCAAATGTTGGATGTCTCAGATTTTCTAGAGCATCTCAAATGACACAAAGCGTTTATGCTTAAGCAACTGAATCCTACCTTTTAAGTGTGAGAGAAAAACATTATTTATTTCTTTTTACTACTATTTATTATTTGCTGCTTATAAAGCCTCAGTAATTTTAGCCCTCTAGCTCTCTTCTTAGTATTCACAGATTGAATTGCTCCAAAATGTGCTGCTCCTTGTTTTCATTTCTGAATATGTACAATAAGTGAAATAAATTTGGTTTTGTCTTCATTACTTTCTCTAACATTGTAAGACTGCTAGGAAACTTGAGTTATTTGCCATTTAACACCATTTAAATGTAGGAAAATGTCAATGGTGAAGCTCAAGCTGTTTGACTTTTCTGAAGGTCTGTACATATGGCATGTGACTCACAGTGGGTGTATTTTATGGTTGGTATAACTCATATTTTGAAACAGAGAAACAAAGTTTTATTTGGGAAGTGTTCATATGTTCATTCTTCAGCCTTCATGGTTTAAGATGCTGTTTAGTACCAAACATCTTGGAGTTAATGGAACAACTTTCCATTTTAAAATTGAATTTCTGTATATTGCATTCTTGACTCTGTCCATGATGACTTCTGAAAATATTTTAAAATGAAAGCCATGGAATTTGGAGACACTTTTACAAGAATGCCAAAGGCTTTTCTGGAATGGCCAGAGGGAAAACTTTTATGCTTCTCTTTAGCCATCAGATATAAAACTACTGCATCCAGAACACTAATTAAACAAATTCTTTTTCCACAGACTGCAGCAGGTCTAATAACAAATTTAAAGGGTGAGTGTATTGAGGAGAAACAATAGAACTCTTGCTTGAAAAAAGAAGAGAGAAACTCAAAGCTCTCTTAAGCTACTTAAGCTCAGCAAATACCTATGGGTGTTTTGAGGATAAGTTTTCCTCACTATACTTTTATTAGTTAAAAAAAAAATCCCAACTGTTGCATAAATTTTAAGAGGGCCATTTATCTTTCTCATTGTTTATAAATCTTAATATGTTTTCTATCTCTTAAAAGAACAACTATGAAATACCTGCAAGATGATGATGACAAACTTGCCACTGCCTAAATTTTTGGATGGATGCTCGCTTGATGTACTTGCAAAAATACACAAATTATTCTGATGGTCAATTTAAATTTATTGCAAGGTGGGAGAATCATGACCCTGTGCTTTTAAGCAAGATGTGTAGAGCTCTCGTTTCAGATCCATCTTTGATGCTGGCGTTCACCGAGCACTAACACGAGCTAGCTGAAATGATGTCTCTAGAGCTCTCTACATACGCTGAAAGCTGAAACAGCAGATCAAATTCTAAAGAGTTCTTATTTATCATCACTGTAATAGATATGTCACAAGTACTTATTTTAAAAGAGGTGGATGAGATAAGCACTGTTTCCAGAAATAAAACTGTACCTTTAGGCAATGAGAAGAATATAAAGTTTGTTATATTGAAAGCATAAAATGTGTTAAGCTTCTGGTGAGAGCAAAGCAGAAAGGGGTCATGTCTATACTCCTGGTTTTTGCCTGCATCAATATATTGACAGGTGGTGAGAGATGCGATCGAAGCTCTGACTGATGTAGCTGCCCTGACACAGAAGTCAGTAATGTAGCTCCAAATTCTGATTCCCCGTCTCCCCTTGCCTGACGTGACTTTTGTCAGGTGGTTTGTCAGGTGGCTTTAAAATACTAGCATAAACCCCAGCTTTGCTGGTATAGCTTCACCTCTACTGGTCTCTCATTGATTTGTATACAAAACTGGAAAATGCCTCTATGGTAGAGTCATTTGGAATGCATTATGAATATCCAGTAGGTGTAATTTGCCTTTAAAATATCAAATTTTTCCATTCGTCCTAGGAGTGCTGGAATTCTCCATTTGCAAAGTATGCAGATAACAACCTCTTTCTGGTTAAAGCTGTGTGTTGTATGACTTGGTTAAAAAGCAAAGACTTTTAACTGCTTTTTATAAGATCTGTTCCAGTGAAACCACTGTTAACTTTGCAGAGATTTGGTTATTCTTTCTTTAAACAGTCAACTTCTTTTATCAACCAAAGACAAGTCATTTGATTAATGATCATTTTTATCTCTTTGAAAGGATCCTTTCCGACCATTGGGGTGAAGTCTCTTTCGAGATTCCTGAGGGCGGGATTTTTAAATAGCATCCTGGCCTCACATCCAGTGTCAGGGGGTGGATCTTTACCCCCCAGCATTTCCTCTGGTAGGTATTCCAGCCTATTCCCCCACATCGATTTTTCCCTTCACCCTTTGCCCCATCTCTCCACACATCTTAGGGAAACAAAATTTGGTATTGGTCAGACAGGGAGATTAGATGTCCCTTCCAATAAAAAGCCAAACTGAAAGGAAATGGAAAAGATAAATGACTTTTCAGGAACTAGCCATTTTCCTGAACCAATATCTAGGAGAAATTGTGAGGGAAACTGATCTGTAGTTAAGTGGTCAACCTAAATATTGGAAGAGAAGGCCTGGTATCCTCTCATCATGCCCTTCATGAAGCATGCCCCTGTGCACCAGGGAAACGTAACTTTAAAAATGCCTCTGTAAAATCCCAGATCTTACATGACTCTGTGACTCTTCCCTAAAAATTTACATCCCCTTGCTAAAACATAGAAGCAAAACAAATTTGGAAAGGGAAGATTTAATTGTGTATTGGTATAGTGTTTAAATCCTGTATATGGTTCTGTAGTTGCAACTTGTCTCTCGTGAAAACCGCCTTAACTTTTTCAATAACTTTTATCACAATTTGAACTACTGTAATTCTCTGAAAATGAGTGAGAGAATCCTCATTGCTTGTGTTGCCAACATGGTATTCTGCACCGTCTCTGGCGAGGTCCGCAGCAGAGGCACAGCCGTATGATGGCACGGGGGACCCCAGAGGGTTGGCGTAAGGTTGAGCGTAGGCCAAGAATGAGAACGCCGTGCCGGGTAAACAGGCTGCTCTCAGATACTGGGCTGAAACAGGAAAGAAGGACAGGTTAGAGGCAGCCTTTCCCAGCAAGGCTGTATGTGTTATCCATTCTCTTCTGGAGCCATTAAACACCACCTTCCACCAAAGCTATTAAATGAAGAATACCTGTATCTTAATTATAGTAAAAACTGGGTCAAAGATGAGTGCTGTTCCTTTCCAAACTACGTATTTCTATGTAAAATTAATCTGTACATGGGCATATTGTCACACTTATATCCTTTCAGAACATCTTCCCTGTAATGTTACTTACAGTTTTTTTTAAAGAGGAAAAATCTCTTACGGTAAAAGTAGGAAGAAAACTGAAAAATTACCTAATGTTATTGATTTGCTATACAAAAGAAACTGTTCTACTTCTCTATGCCCCATTTTATCTGTTGCAATAATTACAGGCCTCATTAATATGAGATGATTCTTACTTTTTTTTAAGTGCTATTATTGCTTTGTTTACTTTCTTTCTTTGACTAGAAGCTTCTCAGCAACATTGATGTCTTTTCTTATTACTGTTCAGGTGTCTTTTGTCAACCGTTTGTAAAATACTTTCCATATTTTTTTTCTTCTTGGGATATCTCACAGTGTTTAGTAGCCCTTGGGCGATTTTGGTAGACAGCATCACGATGAGATTGGTATCTCTAACCGAACAACTCTGTGGAAGAGGAAATACTCCAGGTCCCGTAAAATTCCATTTTGAACATCGTGTTATATATAGCATATCACTGATTCTATTAGATTAGAAATGGCTTAACCGCACTCATGCACTGGCTTCTCAACTACGTACCTACCTACAAGTTTATTTTATAAAGTCCTCGGGACTGTTGTTTTCTGAGTGCTTGTAGAGCCTTTTATCACATTTTTTGGACTTAAATCAGAACTCTTAAATGTGGTTTGTTTAATAAAATTTGTTCATAATATCTTGCTATGAAATGTCCTTTACTAAGAATTCTGATTCAATCTGATGAAATACTCAAAACAGGGAAAAAATTGAAATGAAGCTACACGGTATGCAACATATACCCTAGCAAGGTAATGGAAACAAATATTATTGTTTGATCACAGAATCATCATAGAATGCTTTGGTTGGAAGGGACCTTAAAGCCCACCCAGTTCCAACCCCCCTGCCAAGGGCAGGGACACCTCCCACCAGACCAGGTTGCTCACAGCCCCATCCAACCTGGCCTTGAACACTGCCAGGGATGGGGCATCAACAGCTTCTCTGGGCAACCTCTGCCATTGCCTCACCACCCTCACGGGAAAGAACTTCTTCCTAACATCTAATCTAAATCTTCCCTCTTCCAGTTTAATCATGTCAAGAACCACAGGAAAAAAAAAAAAAAAAGAGGCAAGCAGCAGCCCCACAAAAAGTGAAGAACTGTGATAAATCCAATGGATGAGTTGTGTTCCTTTGAGAAAGAGTGCGTGTGGGAGGCCAGGTGGCATGAAACTGTACAGTGCAAGTCAGAAATTGCTATTAACAGATGTACCCAAACAATCTTATCTATTTAACTGTTCCTTTTTTACTTTATCATATTTGTATTTAGATAAAGCACAATCTTAATTCTGAATTGCCTTTGTTACAGAGATGACCGGAGGATGCCATTTCCATTTCACGATGACTTTCTAAATTGCTAAAACCAGCTTTGCTGTACATATGAGCAAAAACCCTACACATTTACTGCATTTTTGCCAAAAAAAAAAAAAAATATGTTGAAGGGAGTACTGATCTGGGATGTGAGAGACTCAGAACTGAATCTCTTACTGTGCATGATTCAGTGGGCAATACAAGTTCATCCTTGAATCCTTTATCACTTTAGTACAAACAGCGAAGGGATGTACCCTTGGTTCCTTTGCATCGAAAAACACTGCACTAAACACCTGACCTTTTTTCTGAGTATTGCTTTACCCAGGAACAAAGATGCCCAAGGCAACAATGCTCCAAGAAAGTATTTTAGCAGTGATAGCTGTGTTATCATGGCAGCCTCTGGCTGTTAGAACAGCAACAGGCAGACAAAATCAACTGCCCGTTGCAGTCTTGATGCTGTCTCCGAGGCTTTACCCTCTCTCATTAAAAGCGAGAGGATTGCTCGTGTGTATATTGGTACTGGAGGGAAGCGTGCTCCGTTGCTGCCTTTGAGAGCGCAGTGACCCCATCTCCATTATCCGAGGTGTGGGGCTCGTATTGGACAGTAGCTTTCATAAACCTAACAGAAGTACTTAACATTTAGTAACTTTGCTGAATTATAACCTAATTGCTTCACGTATAGCTTATGTGTGAGATTTCAGTGAGTTTAACTACATGGCAGGCTTAAAATGCCTGCATTATTCTGCTATTAGAGTCGTCAGGAGCAAAGATAATGAGATGGGTTTTATTTACCAAAACCTTTAACTCAAGCTAAAAGCAGCAGATTTACTTCAAAATAGTCAGAAAATTTATTCCTTACTAAAGACAAAATGCTTTTACGTCTTTTTTCTACAAAATTCCCCACAGATGTTCCAGGTGAAACACAGAACTAAACTAGAAAGCCTGCCATAAATAAGTATCTGGAAAACAGCTTGGCAGGGCGATGTAGCTGCTGGTTTTCTTTTTTCCCTTTCTACTTTTCACTCCATAGTTGGGGGAAGTGTATTTCTTTTACCATCGCACTAACAGCTGATGTTCGGTTTTGTGTAATTTGGGGTCTGCTTTTGCACCGTGCAGAGATTCGCTTCTGTAAAAGGTATCCTCATTTAGCCAACTTAAAGATTAATTTATACTGCTACCACAGGGCTTTACATCTTTCTGCATAAGTAGGTGGCCTCAAATGTAGCTGTTCTTTAAGCCTAGACATAACTATGCTAATGCAACCGTGCTTATATTTGATAGTTACATCAAAAGTCTGTCACTGCGGTACAGCCATTTCACTAGAAACAAAGCTTTCAGCAGGCCTCCAAATATCTATCCTAGATTTTTGCAAAAAAACCCAAGCCCATTTTCAGACCAGAGCTTCCTTTTGATTTAGCTATCATTTATGCCACAAATTACTTAGTTTCTAGTTATCCCACCGGTTAGCAGTACAAATTGACGTGACTTATTTGATGTAGGTCTCTAATGACAGATGGATTCACATAAGCAGTAAGTACTTTTTCTCAAGGGGATTTCCTTGCAGATATTAAATGGAGTTCTTAAAAGGACGTAGCAGTGTACACTTCTCATCCTACTTACACTGACATGAGCTGTGGAAGCTTACCCCTTCCTTCATAATTACGCATACCCACACACACCCCCAACATACGCATATATATGCATGTTGTGAAAAGCCAGATAGCTAAATTGCCAGTGCTGCATCTATTCCTTCAAATTCCAGCTCTTCCAAACTAAGTACAGTGGTGTTTGCTCCATTTGGGGGAAATTCCTAGCTTACTACTCTTGCTGTGTAATTGACGGCTCTTGATTTCAGTCGCGTGTAAAGGGTTTGGTATGGAAATGCGTACCCATGTTGCCTGGCAGAAGTTACGGACAGACAAATTCAGGGTATGCTGCTGTCTTTGAGGAGTGTCAGACCGACTGTTAAGCTTGCTGAGTTGGAAAGGAAGGGAGGGAAAGCCAATACCTTTCCTACTGTTTCTTTCCAGCTGAACTCCTTTCCTGAGTTTGTTGACAAGAACAACTAGAGATGGGATGTCAGGCTATGAGAAACTATTTAAAAGTTCCTGTTAAGTGAACCTCCCAGACCCCTTTCATACTGTTCAGCATTCAAACTACATTAGCAGGAGAGGGGGGGAAAAAAACATTAAAATTATTCTTTCCATACACACCTTTCTATGAATATCAGTGCTGCGTTTTGCTTGTGAATCCTCTGATCTCCCCGTGTTGTCAGCAGTTGGATCGTCGTCCCCTGTTTCATCCACAGAGCATCTCTGAAGCTTCTGTGAAAGTATCTTGGTAGGTCTCCCTGTGTTGTCAGCAGTTGGATCGTTGTCCCCTGTTTCATCCACAGAGCATCTCTCTGAAGCTTCTGTGAAAGTATCTTGGTGTGACTTTTAAATGAAGTATGGGCTTCAGTTATTTCCTGCCGCTTATTTTGCAAGAGTTAATTATCCAGCTCTTTTACGCTTTAGGAAAATGGAAGCAAAGACATTAGGCTTGATAAATCAATCCACCCCTGTGAACTTCAAAAACTATATTATATGCAAGAAATGAGGATGCGTTTACTTTCCAGAAACTTAAAAGTGATACAGGACAGTTTGCTCAGAGCTGTCTTGGACTAGGTAATGACAGGACTCCTCCTTCACATAAAATACATTATACAGAGGATATCCCCTTTTCAGTGTTTTACTGCCTGGTTGTCTGTGACTCTTTGTCTAATATACAGTGCAATGTTCACATTCATTGCAGGGAGCTTCTCAAAAAACTCAAACATAACTGTAGAATACTAAAGCAGATGATTATCAGTTTTCTTTTCCCCCAAATTAATATTTTATTACAATTTCCAAGTGCACCTGAGTGAGCCCATTATTCTTGCTATTGTATAAACTGACAATTGAAAGCAAATTGTATTGACAGACCCTTATTGAACAAAATTACTCAACAAGAACCATCAAGGAGCAATTGTTCATAGTGAAACTCAACTATAATTATGGTACTCCAACAATGAGAAAAGTAACTTCTATCTTTTTTCAGTTAATGGTTAATGCATTTTTCCCGACTCTGGATTCCAGCACCTAAACTGCTGCATTTGTTGTTAAATGAAAATTGCTAATCCTTTCTCGGCGACTAACAAATTGATTCTTTCATTGCATATGCATTTTCTAGGATATCTGAGCCAAATGGCTCTTCTGGATTATTCTTTCCAGCCTCAGTACTATGTCACTGGCATGTCTAGCCTATAAACCCAAAACTAATACATAAAGGCATGTATTTTCTGAGGATAGAAATTCAAATGTATATGGACTTTTCCGTTAGGCAGGCAGGCAGTACTTCAGAACCAAAATATGGATGAGCAGTAAGTAACATGAATATTGAGAGAAACGGGGTTTAGCTTGAACTGTAGACCTGGGATTAAGCTCCGAGTGTGGGATGTGATAAAAGGAGGTCTTCATTCTCCACCCTTGCTAAATAGCTCATTTCATGCTCAGATGGTCGTTGTAAACAATTCAAAACATCTTAGCCCTAGAAGTTCAGAAAAGTTTATTTGCATATGTGGCCATTTTTACATATACTACTTTTACATATTTTTAAAAATCTGACTACAGAAAATGTGCTAATTTATTGTAACAAGTGTGTGAATTGAAGCAAGTTGCTACCTACAGGAGCAGAAGGATAGGAAGAGGAGAGCTGGAGGAGCCTGATGGATACACACAGAAATGTATCTGTAAAAAAGCTACACACAGTTATTCTTTGTTTCAAGATGAAAGGGGGGAAAAAATCTGAACTCCCTTTTTTGCCTAGCAGTAAAGCATTGGATGTGAAAGCAGAATTGTTTGAATTTTTGTGAGGTGGGAGACGGAGGGAATAGTTAACTTAAATACTGTTTAGGGGTTTTTTTGGTCTGTTTTAGGTAGGAAGCCAGTGTACCTTTACCAAATTCAATTTGCTGAAGTACCATTCCCAGGCCCGAATCCTGTGTATGGGAAGTAATCTGCCCAACTGTGGATTTTACATACTAGTATTTAGCAAGCCTCTTTAGGTGCCTTATACAGTTGCTGAAGAGTAGAGAATTCAGATGAACTATTTGTGATGCATAGTTATGAAAATTTTACTCCTTCCCTTGAAATGCTGCCTTCTTTCTCAGAAAAAGTCTAGATATTGCTAGCTACAGAGATGTCTCCACAGTTACAAGAGTTAGGTTATGAGAGATGAATGCTTTTGGTTTTCTTCTTCATATGTCAGTGGGTTTCCATATTTTTCGTATTTCTTCAAGGTGTATATGCCTGCCTAAAAGTCTCTGCATCTAAAGTTTGCTGCTTGACCCATGTTCATTCTAACTCTTGGCTTTTGTTCATTATCAAAATCAGAGTTGAAGGGAGAAGCTTGAGAATGTGTGCCTTCATGTCCTGAAGGTAGAAAACCTGAAAGAGAAATAAGAAAAAAACCCGTAAGATCACAAAAATGTCACAGTGTTAGGTGACAGTGCATCGTTTATTTGTCAGAGCCCTGACTCATGATGTTTTGAAATGATGCTGTTCTCATGTGTAGAAAGCAGCAAGATACTCATAAACAATGAAGGAGGAGGTGGTGGCTCATCAGTTTTGTATAGCTGAGAAGTTTAAAGTTTATGTAGACCAAAGGGAAATAGGAGCAAAACGTGTGCTCAAATACTAAATGGAAAAAATACATAAAGGATATTCTAAACTGCAAGACATGTTAGAATCTTATAAAGATCACAATCAGGCATGGTAATGAATAACCAAAAAATGCCCTGACATTTCAAAATAGGATTAAAATAATACCTTAATCATGTCATTATGCTTATGGAAGGACAAAAACATGCTTTACTGTAACCTTATATATGCATTTTTTTTATTTTACTCATTTTCAAATTTGTGTTGTAGTTTACAGCTTCTAAATATAACGCACCTATGATAATGGGTAAATTCACAATAGAGATTAAATAAGCTTTGTTTCTTATGTCCCATAAGTACCTGTTACATATCGTGGCATACTGAATATTGATGAAGTGCAGAAGCCCCTGATACACAGACTTAATTTTGTTTAAATTCTTTTACATGCTCTGGGCTCAATAGGGCAAGTGATCTTGATGCAGTCAGACTCTGTGGGCTCATTTTGAACCAAAGAACATCCCTTGCTCTTTCCACAAGAGGATGTAGAGTGGTAGGAGCGGTGAAAATATTAAGAGTAACCTAAGGGTGAAATGTCATTAGATTAAGCAAAATATGCTGAAATTCAGTTATTAAAAAAGTGGGCAAACTGAATCTGAACAGAATCTGTTATTTATTATGGATTTTTTTTAATTGTTCTTTGCTTCAGTGCTGAAGTGAAAGTGCTGGAATTTTTAGAGTTCTAAGTCAAATTTCAAGCAATATAAATCTTATGTCAGAATCAGTTCTATTTTTCCCCACTCCCCCCCCTCCACCCTCCAAACATAATTAAATTAAAACTGAGTAGCCAAATTTTTCGTGGCTGTCACTAACAAATTACCTGTTCTTGCAAAGAAACTAGTCTACGTTCTCCCTCCTACTTAAGCACTGATAAAGGCTGGGATTAATGCCGGGATTTCTTGGTTTAAAATGGGATGATATAACCTAGTACTTGAGATAAGATGGTCAAAATTGCAGTCCTTGAGCTCTGTTCATTGTTCTGACTTGTGATTTTATCATCTCTTAAAACCTCTTTCAAGTCAGTATAAGGTGGTCCTTATCAGGCATGGAGATGACAGAATGGTTCCAGGGTACATGACCAAGATTTTGATGCAAACGTCAGCTGTTGTAATGATCTGTGGAAGTTGTTGGGCAACTGCCATAATTCAGATTATTTTTTAAGGTACATCAGTTCATCCCAAGGGCCCAGGCTGGCACGCTGCCCTCTAAGGATCAGGAGAACATGAAGACCATGTGAAGTCCTCTTTGTGCACGCTTTTTGCACATACAGTGGTTCCCACAGCTTTTTCTTGCAGGCTGAGGACTTGGGTTTTGTGATACGTCGGCCGAGTCACTTCACCGCATCTTCTTTTTTCACCATACATAGTATAGGTTTATCTATTTATAGGTTGGTATTTGAAAAATAGTGTAAGGCTCTCAAATTAGATGCATTAAATGTACTTAGAATAGTTCACGCAGCAGCTTTCAGAACTGGTCTACAAACACAGCAGCTCTTCTTCCCCTCCATGTCTACTTCTGAATTCTAATAAGCCATCTCGCCCTAATGACGAAGGTGTTTCTTTTTTATTTCTGCTTATAATATTCATGTAAACATAAGCAGAAAAAAAAAACGGAACTTTCTTCATCCATAGTGTATTTGAAATGCTAATAAACATGTAGAAGAGACAGTACGGATAACCAACCCAACAAATGGGAACTTCAAGAAATTCAAATTTTTTTCAAAGATCAATGCCTGGAAAGTATAAATGCAGGAAAAAAAGTCAAAATTTGGGCCAGTTATTGTATTTCTGTGGTATCATTTTAGGCACTGTTTGTCCCTCAGCTACCCAACCTCCAACTAGTGACAAACAACTCTTTTTTCTATTTTTACTCTCTACTGCATTCCATTTACGTCTCTTATGGAAAGAGAAGAATAAGAAAACAAATCATGGAAACAACCCAACTTTCTCTTTACAGTTCCACTTTTCTTACCTCAAAACCTTCCAGAATATCTTTTGTAGACGTACTGGAGGATTGATGTGAATTAGGGATTGCAGAAGCAGCATGCCGGAGAGTGCTAAAACTTCTGTTGTCCAAAGCACGTTCTCCCTTTGTCGTGTGAGGAACCAGGAGAACTATTCGCAGTACTTGTTGCTGCGGGAGGGCAGGGCCAGAGGATTTAAGAAGGTATTTTAGAAGTATACATGTAGACTTTTCCTGGCTTCCAAAACATACCAACAGGCATGAACTCTTGCCAGTGGGTTACAGGGTAGTGAGTGGAAAAGTATTTAATATAAAATTACAGAAAAACAGCTCAGAGAACAATATTTTCGGATTGTGTTGATACAATAAATCTTCTTCAGCTAGCGGTGACAGCTATATGGCCATAGTTTACTAAGAAATAGACAGCAACTTATGCTCATTCATGTATTTTGTATTTCTATGAATTGATTTTGCAACGGTATCTTCCCTTGACGAAACTAACCTAACTAATGAAAAGTGGTATATCGATACAGGAAAACCGAGCGCTAATAGCAAGATGAGCAGGCTCTGTCTCCGTGATTTCCTGTAACAGCAGGAGATGTATATATGCTAATGCTCTCCTGTTTGCAGGCTCTGGCTTCTGAAGTCGCAGGAAGGGGGTTGGAACCGCAGCTTCTGGTTTTTGAGGCTGCTTGGAGCACAGGTCTTAGTCAGGGCCCTTCGGTAATGTAAGTGATGCAAGCGGGATGGCTTGCAGCACAATTCCCATTGGCTTCGTGTGTATTGCTGTGGGCTAACAACGCAAAACCCAGCAGAATTTTTTGCAATTGCTTTTTGCATAACCATTCATTTTCTCTCTTTCTTTTTTCCTCCATTTGTTTCGTGTTATGGAAGAACGCCTTTTGTTTTTTATATTTGCTGAAGTTAGTCCTCCTCTGATGCATACAAAAGCATCGTTATTCGTAGCAGGAGTGAAGAAGCTGCAGTACCACAGCAAGTGGTTCTCCTGTTTGAAGTGATGTGTAACGAAGGGAACCAGCGTGAGATCTAGGAGCGCCTTCCGAGCTCTGGGCATTTCGGTGAGGGACACAGGGTTTCACTGCGGGTGCTTTGCACGCTGTTGGAGTGCCGAAAGGCCCAGCGCTACCGAAGGCAGTGCCTGTGCGTTTTCCTCTATATCAGTCTAATCTCTTTAGCTTTAGCAGGAGGTGAATTCATGGGGGACCAAAAGCAGAACATGGCTTTGGAGTGAAAAAAATACCTGATAAGGAGATGCCTTTCTGAGACACATGAATGACCTGCAGAACTGATGGAGCAATGTTTGACAATATGAAGTAGAGAAGAGATTCCAACCTTTGGTGTTTTAAGTGGAAGAATAAGTATCCTGTGTTTATGTTAACAGATCTGTTCCCATAAGGGATAGTAAAGATTTCATTATAAGCAAAGGCTGTAGAAATGAACATGTGCTAACTGTATTCTTTTCGGAGGATTAATTTTACATAAAAATTTCATTAAAGTGGGCTTTGCTGCATTATTTAAAATGACAACAGGAGACAACAAGCTGGATATTTTGTCATTGATATGACACTTCAAATTCTCCTCCTTATTCATCACTCTACCACTCAATTAAATTACACACTATCAAAATCTTGTGTTGTGGAAAAAAAATGGGAAGAGAACTAAAAATATATACGATGTGAGTTTTAAATATAATTGGTATTTCACATTTTTCTGCAAGGTCTGGCTTTTTTCTTTTTTGCATTTCTGCTTATTAAGAAAAATGTCAAGCAGTTTGATCAATGGAAAATACAAAATCGTAACATATTCTGAGGTGGCATGACATCAATACAGATTGTTTGTCATTTGTGCTGGTTTTATTTGAATGGCATTGCAGTACAGCTGGCCGCAAGAATTCCAGTGAAGAACTTTCTTAGGGAAGAAAACTCACCTTGTCAAAACCAGTCAGCCTCTTGTCACAAGGTGGTGGTTGCATCAAAACAAAGAATAACCCCTGCACCTCCTACAGAGTCATTTAACTTCTGAGTAATGACGTTCATGTCCTTTTCCTGCATCGTGCCAAGCACCAATACTGCTCTTGCGTATTCAGTCTGGCTTGCTGAGATGGTGGGAGTCTGAAATGGAGCTGCCAGAGCCAGTGCAAGGACGGCAAGCTGCTTTAGCCGATATCCCACACGTCTATCTAGGGTGGGAATATTTATAGTTTCACAGAAGGTATGAAAACAGGGAATGTGGCTATGGTATCAGTATATGTCATGTATAAATACGATTATAATTTCATATTGTTATCTTCAGTATCTAGTAAAATGATAAATTTGTTACACTAAGGTGCCGCAAATGCTAGATGTGATATACATAGTGTGTAAAATCCATATTTGGGGTTAAAACCTATTGCCTTGGAACACTATATAAGTCCTCTACTTTAAAAGCCTATTTTCTCGCAGTACTCCCTACTCCAGCACTGTTAGGTATCTAAAACTGCTGCAAGAATGATTTCTTTGACTGATTTGATTATTGAATCCATCTTCAAACCTTTTTGTATTTTGTCCTCCCCCGATTCAAACGTGAAGTTGTGTGCTCTCCTCCAGCAGCATCTGCAGTTCCTAGACGCCCTTGACCTCTGTCTTTTATTCCAGGTGCTCAGCCCAAGCTGCTACTTTTTTTCAGTGTCCTTTTTCCATGCCTTCTCTTATGTGGATCTTGCCTGTAAAATTAACCCTGTTCTTCTTCACATACTTCTCCAGTGCCTCCACCTGTGTCTGTGTGAAAACACTCGCCTGAATTGGTCAAGTCTCTAAGAGTTTGGGGGGCGGCCTATCTGGTGAGGTGCACCCATGCCGCAGAGGGGACTTGTCGTTGGTCACAGGACTGCCTTTTGGTGCATGCTCTCTTGCTTGTCCAGCGTTCCTGTGTGAGCTCTTACAAGTGCTCGTGTCGCAGGTTTTGGAGCCCGGAGTGCTTTCCCGACTCCCATCTGTATCGCCTCCCGCTGCCGTTTGTCCTTAAACCTGTTTCTTCAAGTAAAGATGTCCAGGTTTCCTCTGTGTAAGCAATCATAAATATAAGAAAATAATTCAGTGCCTTCCAGAATTGCATTAGCCTACCCTGTGATAAAATAATCAAAGATTGCTTCTCCATCTCAGAGACTTCTCTGCCCCCCGCCCCCATTTATTCATTCCTGTCCTTGTTTTTGAGGATGAAGAATTCATCTTTCTTGGTACCATGAGAGCAACATGGATTTTCATAATCTAAGTAATAGTCTTTTTTTCTTTGTCTAGAGGCAAACATTACGGTAGTTTAGAAATCTCCCAGTATTATTTTTCAAAGTCAATTTTGTACTCCTCTTTAAAGCAAAAGCGGTATTTTCTGTACAGAGTTCAGCACAGACCTTAATCTTTTCTGGACTCCAATTGTACCACAGTGTGAGGGATAACATCTGCCCTTTGCAGCTAAAATGCAACTAACATCAACTGATGTCATCCATAGCCTTTTGTCTTACCGAGAACTTCGTTCTACGCAAGCCCTGGGTCAGCTGCCGCCCTCTGACCCTTTGGAGATTAGGCATCCCAGATTGCAGTCCAGTCCATCCCACTGACTGCCCTTGGGACTGGTGACTTGGTCTCTGGACTGAGATGCCCAATGTTGGGATTCTGCCCTTGGATGTGCCGGAGTCAGCTGCTCATCGTCATGTCTCAGCCAGCTTCTCCAGAGCCAACTGCTCGTCTCATTCCTTCAACCGCTGGTGAACTGGAGAGTCTCTTTATGCAACGCGAATGCACGATGGAATCACTCGAGTGTCTCTACAGGGTGATGATCTAGGGAAGAAAATGCAACGTTGTGTATCGGTAACCAAACTTAGCCTGGTGGGACATACTATACTGACTTGATGGAGAGGGCCGCTTGGTTTCCTGAACCTGTTTTTCCTACCCTCCTTTGAAATCAAGATGTGTCCTACCTTACATTTCCTGACACTTGATGTACGTAACATTTGTAAAATGTTTAGAGATCCTTGTATGAAATTTGCAAACCTATAAAATTATTGGAAAAGAATTGTTTGCTAGGAATAGAACCTGTGTGTTCCTGCTTTGATGATAAATGTCCCCACTGGAATCTGCTGTGTAGCAGAGTTTTTTACTATGTCTTCAAGCAACCGAAACAATAGCTGAGGCATTTTTGATCTACAGGTACTCCAAAGACAAATACTATGCTGACTAAAAGTCTCACTGTGTTGCCTGTCACAGTCCGGCTTGGAATACATAAGTATCTCCAGTGATACATTAAACTTCCAGCCAAGGTAGGATGGCTTTTATCAAGTGCTGGCACACTAAAAGAAGATTATTTGAGAAGTTAGTGTTAGGATCCAGATTTAAGATTTTTGCTTAAGATAATCAAGCGATGGAGCTGCGTTTCGCTTTGTGGTATCTTGACACAATGTTGCATCAAGTTCATTTAAGATTTAGGTAGGATGGTGAGTGATACAGACTGAGTCTGTGGGAAGCTATCAGCCTAAGTGACTAAATTTATTGTTCACCAAAATTCCTGAACACTTAATGATATGCTGATCCTACAATATGCAGTGACCTGTTTGAAGATAGATGCTACTTATTTTGGTGTATTTACCGGATCATGTCATTCTTCTGTGTCCTGGTTTCAGTGGGGATAGAATTAATTTTCTTCCTAGTAGCTGGTACAGCGCTGTGTCTTGGATTTAGTGTGAGAATAACGCTGATATCAGGGTGACGGTTCAGTTGT
>NW_009608929.1:139404-139655 GCF_000690535.1 Cariama cristata
GGCAAGGAGAGCGGCCCCCAACCAGCCCCAGGGATATCCCATAGCACAGAGCGGCATGGCCAGTATAGAAACTGGGGGAGCTGGCCGGGAGGGGCCGGTCGCTGCTCAGGGATGGGTCAGCAGGTGGTCAGCCATGGCACTGTGCATCACTTGTCCTTCTTGGGTTTTATTCCTCTCTCTCTCTTTGTTATCTCCTTTTTCATTACTATTTTTATTATTGTCATTATTTTATTTTATTTTATTTCAGTTAT
>NW_009608930.1:0-940 GCF_000690535.1 Cariama cristata
AAAACAAACAGGATTCTAAAAACTAACTCGCATCACACAAATCTTCATATGTAGTCAGCACACAAACGTTTTTAATGCAAAATAAACTAGCTGCAAATGCTTTCTATTTAAGCTACTAGCTAGTCTTCCGTTTTTAAGTGTTCTTTTATCCCTTTCTCTGTCTAGTTCTTCAATAAACTAATTTGGTTTAGTTTTAGTGACTAAAACTTCTTTAAATCCTCTTCTTTTATATATTAACTTCCTGTTTAAAAGTATTAACACACAAATTTAGAAACCACTTATTTATAAAATTTGAATTTAAGTCATGCTAACAAATATTCCTATAGTTTTATATTTAAATTATAATTCAAGATTATAACCCATTTTATGGTATTTAATATGAAAAAAATACGGTATTTCAATTCAAGATAAAGCAATCAATGTCAAATCATTATAACCCAAATTTCAGTTTAAAATTTATCATATTTTAATAAACTGAAACAAACACAATACTTTACACAACGTTTTTTACTTAAGATCACTTAGGTAAAATTTATCATATTTTAATAAACTGAAACAAACACAATACTTTACACAACGTTTTTTACTTAAGATCACTTAGGTACAGGAGTCAGCTACCCTACTGACAACATAAAGATCTGTGCATTTACAAGCTATTTTACACTTTGGCTAGGGGAAAAGAACCGAACCAACAATTCTATAAAAAGAATTATTTCAGACTATTGCCATTAAAAAAACCACAGAATGCGAAGCTCCATTTCATGTGTAATTCTTGTTCCCTTTCTCAACCTGCACCACGCCACTGGAACGTTAACCCCCCTGAAGCTAACTACTCCCTCCTAGTGAAGGTGCAAATTATAGTGGAACTTGTTTGTTCCGAACAGAAACAGTTGTGAATAACGAATTAGTGGGCAAATTGCCTAAGGAAGTACAAGTAAGC
>NW_009608931.1:0-9926 GCF_000690535.1 Cariama cristata
TCCTGTGTTCAGTTTTGGGCCCCTCACCAAAAGATGGACATTGAGGTGCTAGAGCTTGTCCAGAGAAAAGCAACAAAGCTGGTGAAGGGCCTGGAGAAGAAGTCTGATGGGGAGCAGCTGAGGGAGCTGAGGTTGTTTAGCCTGGAGAAGCGGAGACTGAGGGGAGACCTTATCACCCTCTACAACTAGCTGAAAGGAGGTTGCAGTGAGGTGGAAGCTGGTCTCTTCTCCCCAGTAACTAGTGAAAGGACAAGAGGAAACAGTCTCAAGTTGCGCCAGGGCAGGTTCAGGTTGGATATTAGGAAGAACTTCTTCATTGTTAGAGTTGTTAAGCATTGGAACGGGCTCCCCAGGGAGGTGGTGGACTCACCATCCCTGGAGGTGTTCAAAAACCATTTAGATGTGGTGCTTTGAGACATGGTTTAGTGGGTTTAGTGAGCATGGTGGCATCAGGTGTATGGTTGGACTTGATGATCTTTGAGGTGTCTTCCAAACATAAAGATTCTATGATTCTATGAATCTATAATTACTAATTTGGCTATGGTCATTTTAAATCTCCTCTAGAGTTGGCAGCTCTTTCCTAAACCTATTCCAGAACCTGTCAGAGCTTGCTTTCCTAGTCAACAAGGGGCTATTCTGCTTTCCCGGACAATGAGAGGCCAGACCGTGACAACTGGTCTTACTAGCAGCTTTGCTTTAGTCTATCCAAAATATCAACTACGTCACTGCCTTAAACCGGGAGCACTGAATCTTTGCTCTGATTTAACTAGCTTGTCAGGGAGCCTATGGCTACCACACAGTATTTGCCATTTGATCCCCAGAACTGGAATATTTTTGGTAGAGAGGCAGAGGCTGTGGAGGCAGCAACTGGTAAAAAGTGAAGCTTTCACATGATGAGCCCGTTGACAGCATTAAGCAGATGTTTGTGATTTGTGAAAAGAACATTTCTCTGTTCTCCACTTGGCTCTGGTCAGTCCCACTGGAAGCCACATGGAAGTTGTAGTATAAAGACAACTTCAGAGTGGTGAAGCCAAGGGACAAAGTGGGGAAGTTTATTTTATTCTGTTTTTTCGTACTGTCCCAGTGCAAATAAATGAGATACCAAAATACCCCATGGCAAATCTCACTCTAGGTTTCCTCTACAGGCACTATGATAAGAGAAGGATAATATGAGGCCACAATTGTCCTCAGTGATGACCAACCCCCTGGGAGATGTGCCTTCCCCTTCATCCTGTTTTTACTCCACACTATAGCTACTGAGGCATCCAGGTGTGAAAATGCTGATCACAAATGTGAGTTAAAAATTCACATTCCTGTATGATATCTAGGACAACTGATCAGCTTAAAAAAGGAGTCGCAGAAGTCAGCACGCTGTGTGAAGGACATCTAGTCCAACCGGAAGAAAATGTAGAAACAGAGTGCCTGAAATCTTGTCCTTCTGTCATCTTTAAGGTACAAACTTGCATTTTTAACTTACTCACTTGGTTGAGAATTGGTTTTACAGTCTAAAATCATGGTGAAAATCGTGCTTTCTCTTAAAATATGACTGCTGAGTCATATAAGTCATACGACTGCCTTGTCATATAAGACAAGGCAGCATTGTTCATTTCTTGTACAGAAATGAAAGAAATAGAAAATTTGTTCAGCAAGGGAATGGCCTAGGTCCCCTGCAGCCTGGGAAGGTGTAAACTCATCGTCCCAGGAAAGAACCCAAACTCTGGGATAGCATCACTTTCTGCATCGTCTTCTGAAACCACAGAAATAGCAAGGAGGAACACAAGATTTATTCATCCAGCCTTCTGCAGCATAGGGCAGGGTGAAGGCCCTCCATTGTGAGGTAGGATATAATGGAGTTCCCTCAAGGCAAAGAGCGACTTGCGCCCAAGTGTCCAGCTGAATGGGTGGGTACTAGCATCTAGTCTGTTGTACCAAAGGCATTGGGTTGCATGTCTGTTATCCGTTTGAATGAGCTTTGGTTCTTCAGAATAATACTTACCATAACATATGTTCAGGAATATGTTTTCCAGCCAGAGAGAATAAAGGTGCTTCCCTGCAACCCTCACTTCAGTTTCTGGCATGTGGCAATGGACAAGAGTTTCGACTCAGCCATTTTTAGTGTTTCTTGTTGGCTAGCTCTAGACAGTGTCCTGCTGACTGTGACTTTTTGAGTCCCCAGACACCACTGGGGGTATGCACAGGGTGTGCTACATATGCCTTTCAGCTTCCACTCTGGGACCAAAGCATCCACTCTGTGTTTCTTCTCTCCTGCACCACCTCGTTTCACTAGAGAAAAAGTCAAATGCTTTCTTATATTACACATGGTTTACAAAAGCACTTCCCCATTTCCTGTACTGACAGGGAAATTTGTTGAGGTAACATAGAAAAAACTATCTGAACACACAGTACAAAAAGGATGGGCATGAGGAAAATATGTAAAGAGAACACAGAAAGTTACTAGTTTAACCACTATTATCATTACTCAACAAGGTGTTGGTGAAACACTGAAGAAGTCATCACAATTATCTGGAGTTAGAATTACAGAGTGTTTCATGAAACCCCCCACATGTGGGTACACCAGTGTGTAAGCTCAGGAACGTATCTGCTGATGGCTGCTGAAGTTGCCTTTGAAAGTTTTAGTTGCCTTTGAAAGCACCTGGATGTGCGCTTGCTGTGCTCCATTCAAACAAGTATGTGAAGTCATCTAAAACATTCTGTGTCTCTGCTTGATCATCATTACAGAGTTTTTTATGATATGGTTTCCTTGACAGAGCCATAAGTTATCATCCTCCTCTGTACACAACACTTATAGCAGGCAGGAACAAGGAACAATTTATCACCTCGTCATTAGGCAGATGATTGCTATCCAGAGACCACCCCACAGGCACTGTGACCAGACCCAGAGAGTGTGGTCACACCACCTGGGACTGTGCAGGTTGGCACCCTCTCCTCGTCACTGGAAAGAAACACCAAACGTCTTTTTCCATCTGTACTGTAGGCGATGGTACCTACCTCCTGCTGGCTGAGATCACACAGTATTTGCCGTAACAAGTTGAATAATGGCTTCGGCACCATTTAATGAAGGAGCATATGTACTTCTGAGTGGCTATCATCAAGATACGTACCCTCAGTGTTGACACTGAGATCATCTCAAGTGCTGTTAGAATAGCTGTGCTTTGAATCACCACTTCTGGAAACTGGTTTTTTGGTACAGCAAGAGGGGAGCGTCTGGATCGTTCTCCTCCAGCCTGACACCGCTGTGGGCAGTAGCAACACTTACAGGGTGAGGGAACGTTCTCAACGCAGCATGTTTAATGGGACTTGGTTTAGTGGGCATGGTGGCATTGGGTAGACGGTTGGACTTGATGATCTTTGAGGTTTCTTCATAACGATTCTATGATTCTATGTGGTTTACCGCATAAAGGCAAGCTACAATACACTCTGAAAGGCAAGTGACCAGTCCTTGAATCCTTCCCCATCGTGCTGGCTCTGGCTTAGCCCCACAGAGCTGACAGCTGGACTAGTGACCTATACCCACCTGGCTCAGCAGGATGACCATGCCAGGCTACTGCTGTGGGCCATGGGTACAGCTGATCTGTTCTGGCCCCCATGAAAAAAGGGCAAGGAGGGAGAGCATGTGCAGAAGTTGAACAGCTTCCACAGTTTACTAGAACACATCTTATTTCTGTGAAGCTTCTTATTTATAATGAAAAAGGCCTTTAAAAACAAGAAAGCAATAAACAGCGATATGTTACATTTGAGGTTTCAATCCAATCCCCTCCAAAACAGCCACCCAAAGCACCTACTGATTCCTCTCCTTGCACAACTCATACTGTGGGATTTATGCTAGATGTGAACCAGTAGCTAATGGTGTCCTCCTGGAGCTGGGCCAGAGGCTGAGGTTATTGCTGCTAAAGCTACTTCATATACACTACACGTTCTCTAGGGCTCTCTGGACTTTAGCCTGGCCGCTTACTGCTTTTAGGTCCAGAACTGGGGGAAGTCTGAAAGAAGAGGCCATTGATAGCTCTCCGTCAGAAACAACTTTTAACAGTGTGCAGTTAAGGGTACAATGTGTGTGAAAAGGGAAGAGGATGAGTGGTGCAAGGGCTGGAGAGTTTACAAGGGTACCTTTGGAGATGTCTGTGTGGACAGAGAGTACTGGGTTGAAACCAGACACACACTTCAGATCAGCTCATACTAGTGAGACGTAAGAGTGCTCCAGATGACAACTTCCAAACATGCAGCAGCTTGCAAGCAGATGAGGATTGGGAATGAAATCTAGTTGTGCCCCAATGGTACAAGATATACGTACCTTCAGAGGCTTGTGCTTTAAATTTTAAGTTTTAAAAAGAAGAAATAATTATAAGTAGTTTTCTATTTAAAAGCCAAAGGGGCAGAATTAAAGCTCCTGTCAAAGGAAGGGGAGTGACAAAAGTCTTCTTGGGCTATATGAACTTAAAAACTCATCAAAGAAGGTTAAATATGAATGAATACTCATCCGTATACAAACTATTATTTAAACAGTTGTCAAACTGATTCCTGAAATATGTCTTTGAAGTCTAATATGTATAAAGCACATTGTACATTTGTGTGTGTGTATGTGTATACATATATATGTACAAATATTTAGACATTTTGTATATGTTCATCTACATATAGGAGTTAAGAATATAGGAGTTAAGAATAATTTATTTTCCCATTCCATTTCCCCCATTTACATGGGGTAAAACATACAGCCTTAGGGATGAAACACATCTTCCAAGTTCCAACATTTTTGTATGACAGACGTGCGGTGAGCAATCTGGTATGAACACTAAAAATGTGAATGGGGCTATCAGTAAAAATAAGTAGTTCGTTTGCACATAGTGGAGGAAAATTCAGTTGATTCTAACATGAGTTCAGAATAAGGATCACCTGTTAAGAAAACTGAAATTGCATTCCAAACTACCTTTTCTCTTTTAAACTTGCATACTAAAGAGAAGAGTAGTGTTCTCAGTTTAAGGCTCTACTTTCAGCACTTCGTAATAAGCATTTTAAAACATTTTGCACTTCATCTTTTTCTTAAGAAAATAAAACAAAGGCTGTTGATGGAGTGAGTAACAATGGGATTCATTAACGTTCCTAAGAGATTCTTGAAGAATCACAAGACATCCAATGCTTTCAATCTGTGTGCAGTACCTCTCTACATGATAGCTTACTTCAACTATGTCAACATGTCAATGAGAAACATGAGACTATTGCAGAAAGTGTGATTGAAGAATAATCCAAGAAAATTGAAATTATTCCAGGAAGAAAAGGCCCCCTGAGGAGCTTGCTAAAACCCTGAATGAGCGTGCTCTTCACTGAGGATATGTTTTCCAAATGGCAGTACAGGGGAAAGCCTTTAGGTCTAATCACCTTCATCATAAGACACTGAGCCTTAAGCCCCTTCCTGCAGCCTGTCAGCAGAGACACAGCACCCATTTCTTTAGTATAATGCCCTAAGGAATGTGATGCATTTACACATCACCTCAAGATTACAGTCGTACAAATACTATTGTCCTTCTTCTACTTGGGCCTATGAATTACTCAGAAATGCTTGTGCAGCTAGTAGGCTTCTGAGGCAGCAGTGCTTTACCGTATCCCTCTAGGGTTTTAACAACTTCCCTTCAGTCAGGGATCTTAGTTCAGATCAATTTGGGAATCAGAAAGGGTGTCTACCCCAAAAAGTCATGTGTCCCAAGAGCCACCTAATAAGAAAAGTCATGCAAAACCAGTAAGGAAGCAGAGATATTATCACAGTCCGGAGCTATTTAAGAGACAGAATGAACAAGACTGAGGCTGGATGAGGCTAATTGTGTTTGCTGTCTATGGACCTTGATGACTAAGAACAAAATAGCCAGAATAAAGTGAATGGAACCTTTTGGCTGACTCAGCAAAGTCTTCTTTCCTGTTGCTCTGCGCGTCCTTCTGGTCTCTTCCCCAGTCATAAATCCCTTTTCTGGGATGTATGTGTCTTAGTGTCCCTATTCGCATCCTTCACATTTCAGAGAGACTTAACACTCCAGTCAAATTGCTGAGACAATCTTTGCTGGTAGGTGCATGCATAAAGCAAGAAGCGAAACAGAATACATTTTGATCCATCATTTGAACAGAGAATGCTTTCCAAGGGTCACCCCATGTTAAAATCCTTCTTCAGCTATGACCTTTGAAAGCTAAAGAATCTGCTTGCCTAATTGGACAGGACCCCTTGAGAAGAAGTTAACCAACCTTCCACGTAACTGTCCAAAACCACAAAAAATCTGGGAGTACATACCTAGCTCTCCAGTTGAATGTGAGGAGGGAAGTTCAACCATTCCCATTCACAGATATTTCCCCGTTTTCCTCACATTTTTTCTACCTCAATATCTTCTAAAGGAGTCATCCTATCAGTGCCCTTCACTAGGCTCTGTCTTTTAGAAAGACACTTGCCCCAGCAACCATCACCAAGTCGCCTAAAACAAATGGAAGCCTAAACTCATTTACCAACTTGGATATAAGTAACGAAGAACACAATGGGGATAAAACTACAAGGCAGTCCACTCCATGACAGAGCAAGTTAGATCTTGGAGAGATTTTAGGAATCTCTTTCCAACATCTGAAATATAAAATATCCCCAAACCTCTTGCCAGGGCACTTCTTCATTTTTCAAAATTGCACTTTGATGTGCTTTGATGCACTTTGACAGCTTTGATGAACTTGCAACTTAAAGATTGTCAGCCTACTTCCTCTGCCTTTCTGCAGGAAATCAATAGAAAGGTGTCTTCCAATATCTTACATATATATGGCTTTTCAATGGCTTAAAAGGATTTCCTCTACAGCACCTACTAAAATGAGGTTTCACTCCTCAGCTGAGACTCTTCTTGCCAGATGATAGCTCAGAATGACATTTTTCTAATAGTTCAATATGTAGGCATCTCTGAAAACTAAGAGTTTAGTGCCAACAATAGATTGACTTTTAATGAGAAAAGCATTTACCAACATCCCAGTAATTCACTTATCACATACTATCATTAATGTACCAGTAATTGTAAATTGCTGCTGCCTACAGAAGCTCTGCTCACAGGGTCCAGTGAAGTCAGCATCTTTGCCTTTATGTAGACTGTAGCATCTTGCTTGGCTGGTGAATCTAATGTGTCATTTATTTTTACTGCCTCATTTGTACATTGTTCCCATTTCTTTCATAGGCTATATTCTGCTTTCCATGACCAAGCTATCCATCTTTATACAGGGATAAGAATCCTTTTAAAGAGGATGAGTGCCAAATGCTGTACTTTATCGAGGCTGAAATACAGGCTGCCTCACAGTATTCTGAAAAGCAAACAAAAGAACAAATTGAAGAGCCATAAGATTTCAAAAGAGCTGTTCAGCAGATAAAACATCTCCCTGTATCAGAACCACTGGGATTATTAAAGGTAAATGCGTATGGTTTCATTTGCCAATGCACAATTAGAAACTCCTTCTCTGAACTCTGTAATACAGAGATCACAAGATGAAAATCACAATCACAAGATGAAAATTCTATAAATGTGCCAGTGATAATTGCGTAAAACTCTCAGCAAAAAAAACAATTACCTCTATTCTTTGTCCTCAAAGAGGAATAATGCAAATTTTAAATAATCACAGTGTGGTTTTGATATCATATTTGCTCATAGAAGAGTTGCATCCACAGCCTGGAAGCAAGTAGTAGGTAGAGTTAAATTACCATTTATTTTACAATAGCCTTACTTGGCCTCAATCTAGGTTTGGAGGGCAAAAACTAGGCGAAGAAACACAACCATTACAGAGGAATTATAGTAATTTGCAAACAGAAAAGTGGGTCAAATCTGCTGCATAAATTGTTCATAATTAATTGTTCGTTCAGATTTATATTGGGTAGATTTGAAAACACACTGAAACTGAGATCAGAATTACTGTAAAGGTAAAATTACTTTAGTATATTACCAAGAGCAGCTATAGTATTTTACTTTATGAAATATCAAGTTTACATTTATTTATTCATTAGGGTTACCTGCATTACAGAACAATTAATCCATCAAGGAAACTCTAAGCACAAAATACCACAAAGAGAATGTGCATTGCATTAATGACTAGCATTTAAAGAGAGTGAACATGAGAGAAAACTTGACTAAAAATAGCCACTAGTACTAGAAAATCACACTACAGGCTTGAGTCTCCCCAGTAATAGGGTGCAGGGCAGCTCGGTGGGTGTAGAACCTGAATGCAAGGTGCATCTGTCTTTAGGACAGGCACAGTCTGTTTTCCCTAGCGTGTGAATATTTAATCCAGCCCCCTGGGGATGTTTATGCTGGTAAATAAAATGGGCTCTGTTTCGACCTTGCTAACTAGCTGTTCCCATTCATATCCAGTCTAAGCGGTACTAGCCATAGGCATGGTGGGCAGAAGCCCAGTGGGGCTATATCAGGCCCAGATGTGTGCTCCTGCTTTATTTAGAGGTATAGCTGTGGAAAAGGAAAGGAGGTCTCCCCCCGCTCCCCCCTGCACTTGCCTGTCTCCACCCCACAATGGAGACCTGTTGGGGAGGGGACCCAGGCCAAGCCTTTTAGGTACCTGATCAGAGCAGTCTCTGCAGCCCAACCACTTGGGCAAAGACTGGGCACAAAAGCCCTGCAGCAGCACCCTGCCGTAGGAACTCATCCTCCAACAATGTCTTTCTGGATCCCAGCAGGGAAGCACGGATTTGGACAGGATGTGCTTTTTCTGGGACAGCTGCTTTATTTTTCCTAATTTATTTTTGGCAACTGCTTTTTGGTTTAACAGGCACATCGTGGGGAATTCTTCTTCTCTCGAGGCAAATTTGTCCTTGACAGAACTTCACTGATTGGAACAGTTACATCAGGGGTGAATCTGGCCAATTATCTTTTCAATTTGGGTAAACATCACTTAGCTGATTTAGCATCATTTGCTCAGATAATCGATACACACAGCAGACATACGGAAATGAAGGCAAACCCATTGCATAGCTCCACTGGACACAGCTGAGGATATATGCTATAACACTTGGACAAGATTACAGAAGTGCTACAACTTGAAAATGTATACTGTATCTCTCTCAGCAAAGGACTGTTCCTGGCTTTGACCACGTACGTGCCCAACAGAACAATTTCTAATTGCACATGACTTCCACTATTGTTTTTTCAGTACAATTGGTACAAAAGAGAAGTACCTTTGGTACTTAATAGTGTGCAGGATTACACAGCATTAGAAAGATGACCTTTTTATTCTTCTCTGCAAGTTACATAAAGTGCTTGTAAAACATGCTGAGCATTGCTCTCTGGGCTGCTGAGTGGCAGAGAAATTATAGCAGCTGAAAGGAAAAGGTATGGGTTAGATAACTATTTTAAGAGAACTGTTTTCAGTATTTTCTAGCAGCAGCTGGCATTTTATTTATTGTACATTTAGAAAAAGTGGTACCTTGAATCTTCCTTAATTCATGCATCAGTTGAGGGGAGAGAGAGATTCTGCTTGAGAAACATGCTCTGTTTTGTAAATGTTGAAAACTTGCATAAGATTTTTGCGTACCTTCACTCAGTACTACACCTGCTGTCCAGGCTGAACTCTTCTTTAGAAATGCTACCTGCCCTTCGATCCCCTGACCACACATGGATTGGGTCAGAATGGTCATCCTGCCTAGCCTCAGATCGTATCTGAGCCTCTCCGAAAGGACAGCACCTCCATGCCCAGCTGTCCTGGGATCAGTGCTGAACACATATCATATCATATCATATCGTATCGTATCGTATCGTATCATAGAATGGTTTGGTTGGAAGTGACCTTAAAGCTCATCTAGTTCCAACCCCACTACCATGGGCAGGGACACCTCCCACCAGACCAGGTTGCTCAAGGCCCCATCCAGCCTGGCCTTCAACACTTCCAGGGATGGGGCA
>NW_009608931.1:10117-13175 GCF_000690535.1 Cariama cristata
CCTTCTCTTCTCCGGGTTTAACAACGCCAACTCTCTCAGCCATAGGAGAGGTGCTCCAGCCCTCAGATCATCTTCGTGGTCTCCTCTGGACTCATTCCAACAGGTCCATGTCCTTCTTGTGCTGAGGACCCCAGAGCTGAAGGCAGTACTGCAGGGGGGGTCTCACCAGAGCGGAGCAGAGGGGTAGAATCCCTTTCCTTAACCTGCTGGCCACGCTGCTTTGGATGCAACCCAGGGTATGGTTGGCTTTGTGGGTTGCCAGCGCACATTGTTGAGTCATGTTGAGCTTCTCATCAACCAGTACCCCCAAGTCCTTCTCCTCAGGGCTGCTCTCAATCCATTCTCTGCCCAGCCTGTATCTGTGCTTGGGATTGCTCTAACCCATGTGCAGGACCTTTCTCTCTTTCCTCTCTCTCTTACTGCAGTAACCAAGGTCATCTTTTTCCAAAAACCCCCACTCTGTAAGAGCTGACACCTGCAGAAACACATGAGGGTAGATGCAAATTATCCCCTGATGTGTCTGAAAGGTCGAAAACCCATGTAATGCATAGCTAGATCACAAAAGACAGGCAAACCAGTGGCTAAAAGGATTGAAATCAGCACAGAGGAGTCCTACTTATGATCCATGCCAAAAAGGGATCTTGCCTTCTAGCATCTTCCAGGACGTCATGAGGGCTCGGGACATAATGATTCTCAAGGTCCCCATCTGGAGATGAGTGGCTTTGTTATTTCTCCTCTACCACTTTAACCGACATTCAACGCATAGAAAAGTAGTTTCTTAGCTGATTTAGTGACAACATTTCTGAGGTTATCACCAAGAACAAGTCATTGATTGCTAGCAACTTTTCTTTGCTTAGCCATATGCTTCTCCTTTGACATTATGGCCCAGGATGGAGGTAAAAAAAAAGCAGACAAGTCACAGGGCAGACATAGAAACAACTAAATGGTCTTTTACTCACAGGAACAGTCAGCGTGTTGTTTGACGTGGATGTGGGGAGACATGCACTGAATAGTCACAACTAGGTTACCCTCTCAGCAGACAGAAAATAGCACTATCAGCATCTTACCTTCATCAGATCCTCATCCTGCAAAATACTCCTGGCCACTCACTTCTGCCTGCTAAAGCTACTCTGATCGTGCAAGCCCCCCAGGCGTTTGGATTGAAGTCCAGCGTTATGTCACCAAAGAGGATGCAAGTGTTGCATTGAACCTCGGTCTCCTCTCACCTCACAGGGTGTCCCCATCCTTGTGGATAAGGAATAGGTGAGAAGGAAGGCAGCAATACTTTCTCCTGGGAGTTTTCCCTCCCCATCACCTCCTTTCTTGCTTAAAATCTCACATGAGTTGTCCCAAGATAACTGCATTTCTCAAGGAATATAGTCCTTGGAAAAATCAGCTCTTCTTGTTAGAGTCATCCTGGACTAAAGTAACAAGATGCCTTTTTGTCAGAAAAATGAAAATCCTCACACTCTGACTCTCGAGTGACCTTCAGAAATTCCCTCTTCTCCCTCTCTTCTTAATACCTTTTTGTTATTTGTTCTCCTTTCTGAATTTCTCCTTGTAGAGAGCTGCTTCTCCAGCACCCCAGAGAAGCCAGTATACCAGCAATTTTGACAGAAAAGGTGAAAGGGAAAGGGGATCAGTGACAGAGCTTAGTAGAGAGTCAGGGGTGACAGGTTGCTATAGCAAGGTGGTCCGTGGTATTATCTGAGTACTGCATCAGCTTGTGAAGTGCATCCTATGGGTGCATGTAAGTGGGGCAGGAGGTCATGGGACCAGTGATGGATACAGCTTTCCACAATCCCTCCTACTCCGATGCTAGCACTATAATCGCACAGGATGGGATCTTACGTACTGCGTTTCATATTCTTACTTACATTTGGAAAGGTTTTTCCAATTGTCAGCCCTCTCATGACCCAGTGTTCCAATTACCATGGCTTTCAAAGTGTGTACTTCAGGGACCAACAGTCTTAATTGGGCGCACAGTTCACAGCCTTCCCTGTTACCACAGGAAAATGTTAGAAACCACAAATGGATACAGACTCTTTGTTCAGCCACTGCAAGTTTGCTGTAGTACACTCGCATCAGCACAGCACAGAAGTAGGAGCCAGAAGAGCAGAGCAGGGGAGGTCACCATCTGCACCAGCCCTATCCAGCCCAGGACCTGGTGAGGGAACGGCTTCTTATTCCATCACTAAATAGGATAAGTTAAAAATGGGGGAAAAAAAATCCCCATTGGCCTTTCAGAAGCATCACAAAATTGACTAAGGATGCTATTTTATTCTTGTCAAATTTAGTTGGCACCATAATTTTATTTGCATTTGATTCACAGACACAATAAAGGGGAAGATATAACACTAGATGGAGGCAAGTGTTATGTGACAGGAGTATTAATCTCACAAAACAATCATCTGCATCGAGTGACTGGGGCAAGAAATAAAAGTGTCTTAGTATCACTTCGGTGTGCCACACACTTATTACAAATTACATCACATCATTCTGTATAGAGCTGTTGAAATTTTTTTTATTTGAACTATAAATCTTTTTTTTTTTTTCAAGATAAATACAATCTAAGTTGATGACAAAGGTTATTTCCTAATATTTCTCTTTCTGTATTGGATACAGTATTCTTAACATAACAAATCTCTCTCAGTCAGATACAGTATTTCATGTGTTAATAACTTTAATTATTAGCATTGAATGTACACTAATTAGCTACGAGCTGTATTTGAAACTCAGATGTTGTTCTTATCCAAACTGCAATCTGCTGGTCAGAAAAAAAACTGTGCAAATATGGTTTAATTTGATTTACTAACCAAGGAAGAACCCACAATTTCATTAAGAAATAGCTGAGGAAGGGAAGCTTTCTTCATTAATAAAAACAATTAGCGAGTTACCCAGCTGTGTTACAGAGCAGCCTGCTACTTCTAGGCTGGCACCCTGGCAGACTAATAACCCAGTGCTAATTGGGATATACTAGATGGGACATTAAGTTTTTGGTTCTTATTTATACTGATCTCCATTCACAAGCAGATTTATTGCAAATTTTTACTTAAAA
>NW_009608932.1:0-11220 GCF_000690535.1 Cariama cristata
GGTGAAGCACTGGCACAGGTTGCCCAGGGCGGTGGTGGAAGCTCCAACCCTGGAAGCATTCAAGGTCAGGCTGGACGGGGCTCTGAGCAACCTTATCTAGTTGGAGATGTCCCTGCTCACCGCAGGGGGGTTGGACTAGATGACCTCTAAAGGTCTCTTCCAGCCCAAATGATTCTATGATTCTATTATTCTTTTTTATGTCCTAATACAACGTAACTTCCAGCTTCACAGCTCCAAGGCCTATGCATCACCTGTTGTTCTCCCACAACCACTTATTTCTAAACTACAGATTTCAAGACAGCTTACTTCAATAATTACAGATAGAATTTGAAGTTGTCAGCTTCTTGACCCAGTAAGAATTTATAGGTCCAGAGCAAGGTTTTCCAGCTAACACAAGAGCCCAGATAGTATTTTTTTAAAGACATAGTAGAGAAGCACAGGACCTAGGCTTAGTAATTTCCAAGTATGTTATCCCTTGTCTAATTTCAAACATGAGGAAAACATTCTTGTCACGCCTAATAGCATGAGCTAAGGCAACCAGATTTAATCATACTAAAAACAAACACATTAGGGAAGAGAAGCAAGTTTCACTAATAAGTTATGGTGGAATGAATGCCATTAAAAATAAGTTCAAAGTCCTTTAGTGTTACAAGGTTTCTAAAGTTTATAAGTATGTATTAAAAGTCAGAATTTCACCTCTACTTTGCCTCAAATACATTTTCTAAAATTGAATGCAAGTTTCCCAGTAACAAAAGTACAGCACAAGTTCACTTGGACATTGGCTGCAGTTTGACACCTTTTGTAAAAATTGGTGTAGTGACCATGTTCATTTAAATGGTCACTACAAGCAAAATATCAGCCCTCTGGGCTGAAAGGATAAAGCATAATAAACATTTAATCTTTGGCTTCAAAATACAAGAAAAATGAGTAAGTTTAATATGGCCACACACTTAAAAATGCAAGATGAAATTCCTCTTGCCAAACTCTTTCTTCCCCATTTTTCCAGCCTGACTCCTCTAACTTACTTCATCCTGCTCTCCTGTTGCTGTATTTCAGCAAGGCTGATCCAGATGCTCTTGAATTCAGCAAATAGCAACACTCGATAAGGTTCCCAACCGGTTTTACTTCCTCAAAGTCTCTGCTACCTCCACACTGAGCGGAAGCAACTATTAAGGTTATTTACTCAAGATACACAATACTGATTGAACCAACGCCATACGAGACAAGCACACAAAAAGTATTTTCAAAAAAATAAAACAGAAGCACATTAAACACTACTTTTGCTCTAACACAAGTTGTTTGCTTGTTCTTTACTTTACTTGCTTCTTCTTACTACTTTAAAAACAACTTAAGATATTGGATGTTGGTTTATACTCCAGCTCATAAAAATTTCAAAATCACTATAGTCAAAGTGACCCTAAAGTATTACTGTATCAAATATTTGGCAAGTTTTTGCCTTACAATAAAGCATCCAAAGGCACATCTATTGTTTTCAGTGTTAGGCTTGACACAAAACATACCAAAAAATAAACCAAACTCCTAACCAAACAAGTCAATTTATTATTCATATAGCCTCTCTTACCAAACATGGCCAGTTTCACAGATGGGACACTGCAAAAACGAAAGAAGTCAATTTATTATTCGTATAGCCTCTCTTACCAAACTTGGCCAGTTTCACAGATGGGACACTGCAAACGATCCATCCTACAAACCAGGCTTAAGATTCCTCTTGAAGCCATGCAAACGCGTATACCTTTTCAAAAGGCATGTAAATGCCAGGTACAGAGCTGAGAACACTATCCCTCCCTCCACTGCTAGTTAGCCTGCAACATACAATCTACACGATTAATCAGATACAAGCTCTGAGGCAGGGTGAGGAGATATTTAAAAATTCTTTTTGCTTTCACCTTTTACTTCTTTGCCTTTACAATTCATAAGCTATTTCTTGGAAAAATTTTTCCAGGTTAAAAAACACGTCTCAAATCCTAAAGGACACAACCTCCATTCTAGCACACATTTATGTTTGATGGAGTGGAAAGAGACAAGAGAAATAATTCTATTTTGTCCCTATAATCACTTGCACTCACAATTTATGATTTCGAAGACATTTTTATATCCCTGTACCTGCAAATTAATTCTTTTGTGTTTACTTGACTTCAGTTGAGGTTACCATTACGAGCTCAAAACTATAATGTAACATAGCTTAGTTGAGCCATAGTCCTGCATGCAACATTTTATAGCACTGACATTTCTGTCCAGAAGTATTTTAGGTCACTAGATATATATACAGACTATAAACTAGGCAGATAGTTTATGCATGTAAAGTGACCCAATCCTTAAAGCAAGAGTAGCAGCAAGTGTAATGTCCTTAGCACTTTCCATGCTACAAATACCTAATTAATCAAAATCCAGAAAATCGGTCTATAGCAGACATTTCCAGTGTGCCCCAGCAAAATGAAACTACAGCTATTGGAAAAAACAATTATTCCAGAAATCGTATCAGTAACAGAGGAGAAATATTAGAATAATTTCTCCCTTTTCAATATCAAAGATATTTGAGACAAATTATATAAATTGCAATGTTCAATTCCTCTGTATTATTACAAAATACTTAGTTACATGTAGTGTGAAAAGCTTTAGTTCACCTTTTTCTCAAGACAGTTAAATTCAGTTCACCTCACTATGAGAAAAAGGCAGATAGATGCATGCATACACTCCTCCCTTCCAAAAGTTTTCCTTGGTTGGTAAAAGCATTCTGTGCAGTATTTAAAAAAAAATAAAGTAGTTTAGAGTAGAAGCAAGTATGCTTAATTTGTCAGTAGTTTAATACCACCTTGTGTAAATTTGGTGTAAAGTTTGAGCAGCTGCTACTTTACCTCCCGGACAACACCTTCATTCAGGGCTTCAGTGTTCTTCCCACATCCACTCCTCTATGTGTTACAGCTCTGATGAATGATATCTAAAGCGCTATAAGGAATACACCCCTACATTATTTCATGTGCCAATGATACAGTTGCCAGCTGAAAAAAATAACACAAAAGCCTGCATGTGTTCTTCACAGGTAGAAAGACACTTAAATTCACTTTTATTTTCAAATTTAAACAGAATATATGGAAGTAACTTGGAATTGCGGTTTTTACACCTTTCTTATTTATTTAAATTATGCATGATCGTGTTCACTAAAAGCCTTTTTAACTGACATGGTTTTAATTTGGATACCTGATTAAAAGGATTTTTCCAAAACATAAATGACTACTCCTCAGAAGAGCACCAAGCAAGTTTGAGTGTGTAGTTTTTTTACTTCTCTTTGCCTATTCTTAGCTCTTTAACATTCTTCCTTTACTTCTTGATTTCAGCTTTACACTTGTCTACCTGGAGCAAATAGTTCCTGCAACGTTTGACAGAGACCTCATTACAGTAATGCAATAGCTGATACAAACCAAAAAAAAGCCATATACGTGTTGCCTAATCACCAGAGGCTAGGTCTAGACTAGGCAAGGCTTGCTGATGCATCTCTACAAGCAAACTCTCCCTTCCACACTTGCAGTTGAAGTAAACTTTGGTCAATATTAACAACCCTACCAACAAGAAAAGTTTCACGGTAGTCTTACTGCATCGACATCAGCTTTGCAAATAATGTAAGGGACTATATCCTTAACACTACTATACAGGTAAAACTTTTCAGGTTTTGTTTGGCCATCTTTAAGAGAATTCACTTTTTTGCTGTTCAGGTAATCCTTACGTACAAAGTTTGTAGACTACTCCTAAACCGAAATGTCCTTTCTAACCTGAGGTCTCAGGTTGTCCTGTGCTACAAACAGAACACAGATGCTACGGTGTTTTTTAACTGAGCCTGCAGTAATAAGCTTCATAGCTTCTTAAAACACTGATTATGCTCAGCTCTTACACCTTGGAAAAAGGAAGGCTGCAGACTAGGAAGATAGCAACACTGTGTGCAGAGGTAATCAAGTCAAGATATGAGCGTACTAAAGAGGAAGAAGAAAGGTTTACACAGGCCAAAGGGCCTAAGTATTGCCACGTTCTGGCTTAAATAATATACAGATAAAACCTGCATTTAAAAAAAAAAACCCACACACAAACAAACATCCAGCAACAACAAAAAAAATAACAAAACCCAAATACATATAAGCCTTGAAGAGCAACGCGCACGAAGACGTATTTCTTGAATTAGCCAGGAAGATGCAGAAAAGGAAAATGAGGGAGGACAAGCCATGAAAATATGATGCTAGGTACCCAACATGCCAAGCAGAAGACAGAACAATACACCTTGTTTTCTTAGAAAGAAAGAAAGAAGGAAAAAAAAAAAAGGTGGCAGTGAGGAGTCATATCAAATGCAATTTAGCAGGAACAAACACAGAAGATTCTGGAAACTCTGAAACACCCTGGGCCAGTTTAGAGATCTTAATGGTCCTTCAAGGACAATTCTTACACATAACTGCTTTCCTAAAAGCTCTTACCAGCCATCAAAACCTTAACTAAATCCAACTTAATAAGCTAAACCACTATGGATCCTGCTGATCTCCACCAAGAAAATCTTGGTAAGGTCTTACAGTCCACGTCAGACACCCCACGATCTCTGCCAGAACCCGCAGGGCAAGCCCCTGAACCCCGACACAAATCCCCCTCCGTCACAACAGCACTTAGAGCACCACAACGTACATTTTCATACTGACCTGTCAGACGCAAACAGGAATTTTTACCTGTAATGTTTCCATACAAAGTTTTCCCATGTTTTTGGAAGGTGGTGATTCTTATCGGTAACTTTAAAAAGTACTAACGTTAAGGAGCGTAAAACAATTCTGGCTGGAATCCCTTCCCAACAGCTTGCTAATTTTACAGCATCTTCCATCTTGTTACTTTTGCAAGAGCTCAACTGATCTAGGCAGTGCAGTTTGCCACTTTGATTTATAAATAAAGATTACAGTCACACCAATTCGTCTTGCAAACAGTCTGACATTTTCAGATGCTCAAATATACCACAAGAGCATGGTTTAAATACTGAAAAGCTTCCTCCTATATTCACCTTCATGCTAACGTTTCATTCAGAAGCGATGACGATTGCAACTATCATATAGTAAAAACAGTCCACAGACCAAGGACTGTTGCCGTTACTCATTGCCTGTGTGTAACAAAATCACTACCCTGCAAAAGCTCTCCCCTCTATCTTACCTTTTTTTTAAAAAAAAAAAAAAATCAGGTCTACATTAAGTGCACAGATATATCTGCTAGCCATGTAGATTCCTACTATGGTATAACACTGCAAACTCTGTTAGCAATGAACAGTACAGCTCCTATGTATTTCATTCCAGATACTTCAATATTGACAAGGTACGTTTACTCATTTCCATAGCCAGCAAGAAAAAGAATGAGAACTTCCTCATTAAACTCTAGAAAGGGATTCATACATGATTTTTCTGGTTCAACTATGAAATCTGAACGGTAACAGCCCTAACTCATAGCAAAGAATTTATACCTCACAAAAAGTTAGTTCTATATAAACTCGGTATCATTTTCAGGAAAATCTTAATCAGTTCTGACCTCTGATGACTGCAACAGGGGTGCCTGGTACAGAAGTGAAACAGTTTAACTTCACTTTGTAAAAGTTAAAATTGATCCTGAACAGCCACACTTAAATTCTGCTTCTTGTTGATTTAGCTTGCTCCATTAAGTTTTAAAGCTGAGCCTGCATTAGAACCTAACAAAATCGAATTTAAATACTTAAGCATATTCATTTTGATTTTATACTACCTCTGTTACTGATGGGAGCCTAGCAAAGGCACGCTTTCAGAGATAACAAAACTCTTCCAAAGTTATCTCTGAAAGAAAGTACAGTCAGAAAACAGTCTGTTTTCTTAAGGAAATGCAGAAATTTTTTAAAAGTGTTTTCAACTGTACAGTGTAAAGTTTCTCCTTTGGCTACCCAGAAGCAAGCAAAACCTTTGCCTATGACATTAGTACCATGAAAAGCAAGATGGAAAGACTAGCAGCTAACAAAACAAAATATATTTCTTATAATCCTCTTTTTTCCCCTCAATTCAGTCCTCCAAACTTTAGATAAAACTTCCAGATCACAGTCTCCACTGCTGTGAGACTAGAGGAGCTTGCACATTTACACAAGAAATTAAGTTTAAATTACAGAGCAAAACAGGGTGAATTAAGGTCACATCAGCAGCCTTACTTCTGAACTCTAATCCACATTAAGACATTGTCCAACCTTAAACACACAGAGCAACAAAAAGCCAAGTTATTTCAGATGCGAATTAAAAATGCAAACAAGAAGTTTCTGAGTTCAGCTATGGCTGAAACTGCCTTCATAATAACCCAAATTCGTATAGCTCCCTGCTTTAAATTTTAAAAAAATTAACTTTTGTCTATCTCTCATATTAATGAATCGAATACATCTGGGTCCTAGTAGCAAAACCCCCAGTATCTCCATGAAAATGGGAGAAGAGAAGCATGTGCGTGTCTTCAAAATTACCAGAGCAGAGTGAGAATCTGCCCTCACTGCAAAAACTTTCGAACATCATGATCCTCACCATCCTATGTGTGAATAAAAAGTTTCCATTTCTCCTTCACAGTAACACCAAGTTTGAGACGTACAGTAACATTAACTAGGGCAAATTTAAAGAAATCCAAAGACAAGGAGCATTTTATATCACCTTTACGTACTTTTAAATAAAAGAAAAACAGAAGTCAATGGCATTGAACTGATATTTGAATCTAGTGCATAACTACAAAGACCTCAGAGAAAATGTATTTGATCCTTTATTCTTAGTACTGATGTCAAGCAACGCCTCGCACCTGCTACACCAAGTTACAGCAGTGAACCTTCTGACTCCAAAATCAAAACAATCAAAAGGGGAAGAAAAGGAGATAACACTAATTTTTCCTGAATTTCTGGAAGAACATCACATCAAAGTTATACTGCTTATTCGAGAACCATAGAATGGTTTGGCTGGAAGAAACCTCAAAGACCATCTCGTTCCAGCCCCCTGCCATGGGCAGGGACACCTCCCACCAGACCAGGTTGCTCACAGCCCCATCCAACCTGGCCTTGAACACTTCCAGGGATGGGGCAGCACCAGCTGCTCTGGGCAACCTCTGCCACTGCCTCACCACCCTCACCATGAAGAATTCCTTCCTGATATCTCATCTAAATCTTCCCTCTTCCAGTTTAAAGCCATTGCCCCTTGTCCTATCACTCCATGCCCTTGTAAAAAGTCCCTCCCCAGCTTTCTTGTAGCCCCTTTAAGTACTGGAAGGCTGCTCTAAGGTCTGCCCAGAGCCTTCTCTTCTCCAGGCTGAACAACCCCAACTCTCTCAGCCTGTCCTCACAGCAGAGGTGCTCCAGCCCTCAGATCGTCTCCATGGCCTCCTCTGGACTCGCTCCAACAGGTCCCTGTCCTTCTTGTGCTGAGGACCCCAGAGCTGAAGGCAGTACTGCAGGGGGGGTCTCACCAGAGCGGAGCAGAGGGGCAGAATCCCCTCCCTCGACCTGCTGGTCACGCTGCATTTTACAAGTCCAGGATACAATTGGCAAAGAAGGTAGGGCAATCTTGAGGATAAAGTCCAAGAGATCCCAACTCTGGCAAAAATTTACATATGACTCTATAGCAGTTTCCTGAAGTGCAAAATGGAATTAATATTTTCCTATTTTCACAGTAGCTTTCTTCCCCCCCCCCAGGTTCACAGAGGAATAGGGATTTGAGAAATATTACATTAAATAAAGCAGAATGTAATAAATGTTTGGTTTATTTAAAAATACATTTCATTTTGACCCATATCATTTATAAGGAGAGGTGAGGTAGCAACGTGAAGCAGTTTACTGTTGTGACATCAGAGGTTTTGGGGTTAAAAAGAAAACTGTCAGAAAATTACCCACTGGGACACAAATTATTTCCTAAACCAGTGCTTTCCCAGCAGCTGGACTGTAACTGTTCCCTGATTTAACCTCATGTAACTACTCATGTTGGATAACGCAACGAGTGTTTAAATCTGACAGTGTTCCATCTCTGTAGCTACGTTAAAGGCTACAAGTTACAACACTACAGCAGGGCGCATCAGCTCGGGACGATTTTATAACCAAGTCATTTACTCACGTCTCGAACAGGTCTGAACAGCAGTGTTGTAGAAACATCAGTAGTCAATCTGTAGTACTTCTTCCACTGATAAACCTACAACCTCTTATACTAAAATAGCAAGTTATCTATGTAGACAAGCTCAACAGCCCTCCATAATTTTCCAACCACTACATTTTCTTGCCTTTTCCTTACTGAAAATTTTCCTTTAACAAGGGGAACTCAATGGTCTCCCTGACAAACTAAAAAAAAAGTAGTTTAACCTTGCAAAAAATTACAACTTTTATCTAGGTCTCTAAATGTTGGTTCCAACAACGACTTCTTTACATGGAGTTTATCTTGGAACACACAGTAATTAAAAAGTTTTTATGAGTTTACCCTTGCCAAAAAACCAACACTAGCACCTAAGTAGTCCGTTTAAAGCAAGTTCATGCATTCCGAAAGCACAGGTAGAACTTCCAAGCCCAAATATTCCACACTCTCCTGACGCACACAGACAGATCCCCTTGGACAGCATGGGAAGTACACCACCATAGCCATGCTGTTGAACAGCAGCACTGACCCAGCCACCTCACACTTTAATCTGATTCTGCCCTCGGGAAGTTAGAAAATCCTGGTTGAAAAGTGTAGTACACACGACGTCGGTATCCACCTGTAACACACTGACAACCCCCTCACTTCACATTCATGAAACAAAATTTTGATGTTGAGAGTCATATAGGTGCAAGCGGGACATCTTTAAAGTTGTTTCATCCACTAGGAATTTAAAAAAACAAAAAGCCACCAAAACAAAACCAAAAAACCTCAAACTTCAATGCCAAGAGAGAAGACTCCAGGTATACCCAACTCACACAACCACTGACACCCAGGATGTGACTCATCATTAAGCTGGGCCCTACTGAAATAATTGTGACTACACAAAACTAGACACTACTTGAGAAATGCAACAGATGAAAAGCAGTACTTGGAGATCTTAACATCTAAGTTGTAAGAAAACACTTTTTAAGCTGAATATCTGCGATAACTTTCTCAGAGGACTCAGTATTGTTTTCATAACGATACAGCTAAAGCATAAGACCATGCACCAAGACTAAGAATAAGCTAAATTAAAAAAACCCACCCCCAAATCAGTATCTAAACAAGGGTGTGCATCAGTTTAGCTTAAATTAATTTCAATGATTTAAATTAAAGCAATGCAATTTTCTCATGTCGACAGTCATAAGGCCCAACAGACCCAAGTTATAAGGCAAGTTCAAACCAGTGTAACAAGGACTAAGGTGGAAGAAGGAATCGTTTGGTTAAACCAGCACAACTATTTTGTCAGCCAAGGAGCAGGGTGCATATGCCTAATTTAGGTGCCTAAACTAAGAAACTGTTCTTTACATGATCCCTGGCTAGGCAATGGAAAGCTTCTTCCAGAGGCGTAATTCAGATCAGAAGCCTAGTTCACTTGCTCTGAGCTGTTGTCGAGTTACTAGGATCTGTGTGTACTCAGCTGAGAAAATAAGAAGCTGTTAACGCTACACACCGAACCTGGATTCTAGAGTTAGGTGTTTAATGACTCCCAAGATCAAATGTGTTCCCCATACCTCCATAGGACAACTATGTCCAGTGCTTCAATTGCATCTCAAATATGGCCATGATATGGAAGTGAAATGTAACCAATCTTAAGAACAAAACCAACTAAGAAAGATGTAAAAGAAGTTGGGCCATAAATACGGTGAAACGAGAGAAGTCGCAAAGCAGAGGGAAAAGACTTCTAGTCTTTTCTCTACTCTACTCTAGTAGAGTCACCAGCAGAGATACAAAGTGTCAATACAACACAGATACCTAACCATCAACACACACTGTTACAGCAGTTCACTGTGAGCATCTCTGGAGTAAAAACTATGCAGTGTGGCATCTATGAACTATCTCACTGCTTCCCCAAATAGGATGCATCCCAAACATACTCCATATCAATCAAGTACCAATTCACAATACGCCCATTACAAACAATATTTGGCCTCATTTAATTACATGGCCACTAGGCATTTCTGGTCCCCACAGACCATCCCTCCTAGTCCTGCCAAAAGGATTTCCAAGATAGACTTTTTTTTTTCCCCAGACTAGGATCAGGGTATGTGTGTGTATTAGTGGGGAGGTATATGATGACATATGAACACATATACTGCGGGAAAGGTTGTTGAGGAAGTCAGTAACAAAACAAATGAAAACAAAGTAAGGTAAAACAAGTAAGTAATCTGTGTCCTCTTAGTGCTGACTGACAAGTATACAGATAACCTAGGGTGAAATTCCTTTCTCCTCAAAGATACAGCTGGGGGATTTAAATACAAAGTGGGGGAAATGGCACATGAGTCTACAAAGGAAAGGAGTATGTGGAAAGGAAAGAGTATTAGGTGAGATCACAAGGAACATTTTAATGGCAGAAAAATAAGATCAGAAGGGCAAAAAACATGGTGAAGGCAAGAGTTTCTGGGAAGAAGAAAACTGAAAAGGGAAAAGGCAAGAGGGGGATAATGATGGTGATGGATTATAACTTGAAGAAGAAGGATGGGAAAAGGATCCCGGTAAGGACACAGTTAGCTTTCAGTGGCAAAGTTACTGGGAAACAAGTGATGTGACTATTTGCAATGACAAAAAACTGCAGGACTAATCACCTGGATGGAGGCAACAAATGCACAGACAAACAGACAGACAAAAGGTTACAGGGGGTACCTTCTCTGGTAAGGCCACAACAGTAGGTGGCAACAAGGGGAAGCCTGGTGCACAGTCCTTGACAGTGAGAGAAACCCGGAGAAGGTGACAAGGAAGAGCTGTGGGAAATATCCTCCAGCAGCCACGATGGTATCGGGCACACAGGGGAATTTCTCTAGGCACAACCAAACAGCTCCTAGACGGACCTGAGTGTCACTAGGGCTCTGGGGGCGGCTGGGGTACAAAAGGGTGAAAGGAGGCGGCACAGAGGACAGGAAGGACAGAAGGCAGGTGAACACCCGAAAACAGTGCCCAGTCAGGTTACGGACAAAAGCTCATGGGGAGAACAGAGCAGAGGCCTGGGACCAGGGCCTAGGACGGCTGGGGTGGGCAGGCCCGGGGCCCGGGGGCAGAGCGAGGGCGC
>NW_009608933.1:0-14383 GCF_000690535.1 Cariama cristata
GGCATTCAGATTTTACAATTTTTGTAAAGTGCATATTAAAGGCTGATCTGGAACATATCCCCTTTTAATCAGACATCACTGCTTCATCTGAAAATCTGTACAAAGCTCCACAGTTACTGTCACAAGAACCACCAAAGACCCAAAATCCAACTTTGACCTCCCCTGTCTCCCACCGCTGTCCCAAAGGGACAGACAAATTTTACAGGTCACAGAGAAACAAAACCAGGAGCTCAGCAAAAGCACAGGAATACAGCAAAACAGTGTACAGTTTCAGCATCAGTTCCAACACTGTGACATGGCTGATGTTTTCCAGTTCAGACCACAGGCTTCCAGGGTGCTGAGCAAAAAGCCAGGAACTGAAAACTCATCTGCAAAGGTGGCTACCTAAAATAATCAAGACTTCAAGAGAAATTTTCAGGCTGATATCTTTTCAGATCCTCTGGATGAATAAAGAGCATTCACAGACCATGAAAGGTATGAAGGATGTTCCCAGAAATCAAAATCATTGCCACTTTTTTTTTTTTTTTTTACACCAAGTCTGTAGCTTTACACATGGGGAAATCAAAGCTGTCCAGAGTAGAAGGGTAAAATATTTTGAATTTGAGATTCAGCACAGGGTTTGTGCAGCAAAAAAGAATATTGCAGAAATCAGGTCTAAAAGCTGGTATTCAAGGAGCTTGTGCTCCACACAAGGGGACTGGTTAAAACTGACAGTAAGGCGTTAAGGTTATGAGAGCATTAAGACAGTGGAGATAACTTTTTCTGTAACTTAAACCAACGATCCAGCAGGCTAGCAAACAAGGGGACTGGTTAACACTGACAGTAAGACGTTAAGGTTATGAGGGCATTAAGACAGTGGAGATAACTTTTTCGATAACTTAAACCAACGATCCAGCAGGCTAGCACCACCGACAAACAAGCTTTGTTAGCACGTGGTTCTACTCTTCCTCGTGGCTCCAAGTGCTCTGGCATTGTGGTGACCAGTGCGAAGGCTGCATGGGTACTAAGCTCTTCTGAGGCCCTCAGCCTTACCCTCCTCCAAACTGGGAACCAAGTAGAGGACAAGGTGGGGCCAAGATGGTCTCTTTTCGTTGATTCAGGAGTGCCTGAAGGAAGGCAGCAGAGTAGTGGTTCTCAGTGAGCATCTGCAGCCATCTCCTCTTCAAAATCTTGTGTAATGATTCTTCCAGAAAAATTAAGGGTACAGCAAGTCAACGCATTCAGGGTACAGGATATAGCTGTATGAGCTCATACTTCATGTCTTTATTACAGTCGGTGCAGAAACATCTTTCTTGCCCAAATGTATGAACCAAGTTCTACCTCCTTGTATTTAAATCACATGAATTCTCTGAAACCAGTGTTGCTTCTGAATCATCTTACACTCCAGTTGGGCAATTAAGGGTACAGCAAGTCAACGCATTCAGGGTACAGGATATAGCTGTATGAGCTCATACTTCATGTCTTTATTACAGTCGGTGCAGAAACATCTTTCTTGCCCAAATGTATGAACCAAGTTCTACCTCCTTGTATTTAAATCACATGAATTCTCTGAAACCAGTGTTGCTTCTGAATCATCTTACACTCCAGTTGGGCTTAAACAAGATACGAATTCTCTGAAACCAGTGTTATTTCTGAATCATCTTACACTCCAGTTGGGCTTAAACAAGAGTAGACAAGCAGAGAGAGACTGACTCATGACTGAGATTTGAGGAATGTCTGCATTAGAGTTGACAAACAAGATGCTTAACCTAATGACTGTTGTTTACTCTCCTCCCTCTCACCAACCATGTAAGCAGGAATAAAATTCAAATGCTAATACCCAGCTCATGTGAGTCACGCTTTCTTACACTATTCAGTCTTCTTTTCTTTCTACTTGTCCCTTTGGCACACTAGAGCAAACATAGCTGTTTGGAAGAGAAGGGGAAGAAGGGCAGCTGAAAATAATTGATGGAAAGAGCCTGTTCTTCAAATTTGAATGGAAAGGCTAACTTTCAGGCTAAATTACCTAAATCTGCCAACACATAAGTCTTACAGTCGAAATTAATGAAGAGGGAAGGGAACTCCAACTGTCTTTTCTTTAGCAACTCCGCTCTTGAAAACCCTAACTTTAGTTAACAGAAGAAAACCTTCGTCCTTTAACCACCCTTACTGAATCAAATACAGTTCTCTCCAACAGATTTATTTTATCTTTCCACGTCCCCGTTTTCTCAACTCAGAGCTTAAACTTTGATACCTTTAGTCACATTGAATGGCCTTAAGTAGTCATACCTATTTCAGTGAGCCTTCGAGAAGAAACCTCTGTGTCAGCTAAGGTTTCTAAAACTGGCCATGCATGGAAAATCCTTGTGTGAAACTAAGTCATTAGACTGGTATCATCATGTATCAACAAGACTGTCAATTCATTTCTGTTTTTACAGATGTTTTCCAGTTGTGTCATACATACCCTTTAAACATTGCTTCAGAGTTCCAGCTCAAAACGAAGTCCACAGATACAAAGCAAGATCTTCATCTAGATGGCATTTATTTTCAGTGTGACTGTTGAAGATGCCAAAGAGTTTGTCTAAAAAGCACAGACTTAGGGAAAACACATTATTTTAAATTGTGTGGTCTAAATTTAAAAAAAAAAAAAAATCTATTTCAAGCTCTGAAACATAAGAAATTGTTATATTCATTACCTAGAAATGACCTTTAGAAATTTCCAAGACAAGAAAACAGGCGTCTATGTATCTTTAGCAGGCTCATTGTAAGCCTCTTCTTAGACTGAAAGAGCTGGGGAGGTTAGGTGTTGCTACTATACTTTTACAAATGTTTCAATAACAAGTTCAGTTTGGTTGTCTAAGCGATATCTATACTTGTAGTTAAAGTTGACTTTATAATTGTCACGAGCCTATGATCACAAGCCTTCTAAGGTTTAATCCCAGGACTTGTGCCCAAACATACACATATCTTAACACTAAAATTTCTACTGAGCTCCCAAGAGCAAAGTGCAGTTCTGCCACTTACCTCTTACTCAGCATCTTTTTCAGGATATCTTGAATTCACTGATTAAGTGCCCAACCTTAGCAGAGAAATTAATCCAAAGGCAAACCTATAGTTCTCTATTTTTGTCTTTCAGATTGTACATGTTAATTTTTCCACCATATTATTGGAAAGAAAATTAATCACGCTGTCATTTTTGCTGGTAAAAGAATTTTTAATATTTGGCCAGATTTGTGTAGAAATTCACTCCTTTTACTAAACTATTTTTGGGAGAGTTTTCCATTTTTGGTTATAAAGCGTCTTCACTCCTGCTAGACCTAATCAATTTCTCAAGATATTTAGAATATTTATTCAGATAGGGAAATTTTGAAAGTGTTGAATTTGCATCTACAATTCCAAAAGTGAAGTAATAGCTGTTTGACCTAAGAATTTTGCACTTTTGCCCTAAAGACTGTGACAGTCATGGGTAATAACCCAGGCTGGTGAGCAATTCTGCTGTCTCATTGCACAAAAGTGAAGAGTTGGAGATTCATGGTATCACAGCACCATGACATTCAAAAGCCTGTACAGATATTCTGAAGGGGAATTTTCAGCAGCATTACTCAAGGTAAACAATTATTTGGCAAAATATTCTAGCTAAATTTGTCTGGTGCATACCCATGTCAGCCGAGAGAAAGAAAACACTTCAAACAGCAAGTCAAATGTTAGCTTAGAACAAATATGGACATGTTTTGAAAAATTGCACATAAAATCTCTTACACAACAGGTAAATACTTAAAGTTTTACTTGGTGTATAGGACCAAAAGAAGGTCAGCCAATTGACTACATATGGTTCAACAGCTGCTTGCTTTGACCTACCAAAATCTTTCATATTATCATACTAAAAGAAACCTAGTACTTTGTAATTTTAGTGAGGAAACTAAAAGTATTGGATTATCAGAACTAAAACTACAAAATATTAAGCACTTTTTAGAAAGACTTATGGATATTATAGATAGTGCCTAGTTCAGAAGAGGGCAAAGTCTAATGACACCTCCAAAGGGAAAGGAGTCTGATTGTCTTGTTATGGTTGGAAAGATTAAAACTGGAAAGCAACACTGCTGTCAGAAGCCATGTCCACCAAAGAAGGCAAAGAAAATCCAGGGCACCAGCATGACGAGAAAGAGAGAAAGAAATCATAGATTGTGTCAGAAAATCACAGTGGAAATTGTCTTGTGTTGTGCAACTCCTGCTCCACTCCTCGCTTCCTGTCAATAAGACATTGTTCTGCTTTACATTCTTCATATATCATCTTTCACAATAAATTCTTTTTAAAGTAACCATTAATTAGTGATTAGTCATGTTTGCATAAGATCTCCCAAATGAATCTCTTGCTAATTTCTCCTTCCTTGCAATTGTCATGACTTATAAAAGGTTTGATTACTTGCTTCTTACATATTTTTTGTTCACAATTAAAAATTTGTCTCAATGCAAAATTTAAGTCTGAAATGTACTACGACAATATGTCCCACCCTACCTTAAGCAACCACGAGAGACAGCTGATTTGTTTTCTTAATTTCAAATGCTTTATGAATGTAGATAACCTTCATCTGGAAGTTGTCATAACTGTACAGATTAGGCTGGCAATGCTGCATTATCAGGGGCCTCAGTCTTTCAACTAAGCCAAAATCAAACTGCAGACTTAGCCTTAATTAAGAACTAGCTAAAAATTTGCTTGTATTTTTGAAACTTTTGAAATGCAGCAAATTAAAATCTCAGCATTTGTTCAAATATTTCTATTCTATTTAAGACTTATTTATGCCAAACAGAAAACAAAAACTTCTATTAAAAGTTTATATAAAGTTTTGTTTCTGAAATTCAACTTATTCCTTTCAGATACCTATTTTCAGATTTCAGGGGTCCTTTGAACCACTCTAATAGAAAAAATTAAAAGTTAGTTTTAAAAGTACATAGGTTAAAAAGACCAAAAAAAAAAATCGGATTAATTTTCTGCTATCAGAATCTTTCATCATATTTAGATATTCCCTAAGTCCAGAAGAGAAATTATGCCTCACAAAAATATGTATTTTAAGTGGAGAGTGGGAACAGGGTAGAAACACAAATGCAAAAACCATTCTACAGTCCTAAATAATCCTTGCAGAGAATGAAGTAACTAATTTCTTGCTCATATTGGCTTGTTGAAATGCAAAGTCAGTAAGTCTTCTTCCAAGAGATTTGTCTTTTAGTTGTCATTTACAGAGTAAAACTTGATGGTTAAACTGTGTGTTAGATAACAGCCCAGGCTCTTGTTTCATTACAGCTCCCCAAAGAAAACAATCAAGTTTGTCAGCATTCCAGTGAGTCCTTAAACAGACAAGCTCATGAACTTACAGGGCAGCAGAAAAGAGTCAAAAACCTATATACACAAAAGAAGATCTATCATGAAGCAAACATAAACCAACCTACTGATTCTGTACCCAGTTTAACAGCGATAAAGCAAATTCTGAGAAAAATCCATTATGAGAGCTGCTGTTTTATCATGGAAAATTTTGTAGAACATCATCAGTGCATCATATCTCATTGGGATAAACCCAGATACTTCTGACCTCTCCTGTCAGTCTGACTTGGTTCACCTTCTCCCCGTTTGTCTGATTAGCTGTTCCATGAGGACAATAAAAAAGGAAATACACAAAGCTTAACTACATTAAAATATCATGTCATATTGAGTTAATGGATGGAAAATATATTTGATATTATTGTACAGTTTATAACTGTTTCAAAATTGGAGTTTTCAAAAGATGAGTTAATATAAAGTTACTGTCTGTCTTCAAGAAAAAGGAAGTGTGCATACTGTTCCAAAGTTATTTTCTCAAGAAAGTCTTCTGAAGTGATGTAGGTGCATGCAGTCCTTTAGTAAGGTTTGCCTCAACATCTGCTGACCTTGAAAATCTCCCCTTAACATTTTGCATGCAGAATTTGACCAGCCTTTCTCTATTCACTCTTCCTTAGGTTGGATTTCTTAACCTCAGTAGTCTCCTCCTTACCTGACACAGCCTTTGGAACAGGAGAGCTATACACCTTTACTCTATGGCCTGCCACACAAGTAGTCAGACAAGACAGTCTTCAGGCCTGAGAGTTCTAGGAACAAGGCCCTTCTCTGCAATATTCTCCCATATAATTCTGACTTTGCAAAATTCATTGTCTACTGTCAGTAGAGACCAAGCCACACTTTCAAACTAAAGCTTGTGCATCCTCAGCATTTCTCTGCTTCTTTGCCACTTTTGCTTCTGAGCGGATTTCTAGGAAGAACAAGATGTGACTGACATTTTAATAGCTGTCTTTCACTACAAAATTTCCTTGGGGAAGTAACAGAAATTATCGTGACTAGTACAAACTAATAAAGGCCAGAATACAAGCCATTAGCTTCAGCTAGGTAATTGGCAAAAACATAAGTTTTATTCTGATACCACTGGTGATAAGATATTAGCTTTCCTATAGCACTGTCTAGAAATAGCCCAAGATATCCTACTACCAATTCCTTAACCTAAAGTGTAAAAAAATGACCTAGTGGGACAACTTCCCTCCTAAGCAGATGGCACACATTACCCTCAATGAGGTTTTGCACAGCTAGGCCAACAGAGAGGGTGCAGGTTGTCTTACTGAAGTTTTAATAACTCCGTGGTACGGCTGATGCACATACTCTTTAGAGGTCTGTGGCCTCCAAGGTTTTTATAATTTTATCCTCAAAGGTTCAAATCACACACAGCCGCAGATCTGGTAAACATTCATGCAAATGAATGTGGAGGGCATGAGCATAGCCTCCAGGATTTTCAGGACTCCTTGATTCCAACCACATGTTTACCCTGCTTAGGGAGGCTCCTGACTTGTTGGCTTTCATGTTTCATCTCCTTTACAGAAGGTGAAGCAAAGCTTTCCTTCATTCTGCTTTATTTTATCATGTCTTTGATTGTTGTATATTTTGTAATTAAACAAATAAGTTGCAACAGCCATAGCTTTTAATGAATCTTCTCAGGACTTTGAAAATTCTGCAATGCATTGATTTTTATGAATGACTGTCCTCAAACCATCTCCCTCCAGATTCTTAACTTCTCAGATAATAAGAAGGACTGGACAAGGTGATTTCTTGGAAATACTTAAGTATCCAGTTATTTAAATATCCATTGCATTTTGTAAAACAGCCTTGCAGAAGCAGTTCAGTGACACAGCTCTGTAAATATTTCTTGTGATGAAATTTTCTTTTTCCTTGCCCATCATATTATGTGTTTATTATAATTATTATTTAAGATCTTTGCCAAAAGTGTAAGTATTATTGCTTACAATTTTTACACTAAGTATTTCCACATCCCTTAAATTATGCTGGAGGTATTCTCAATGCCTTTCGGAGCAACCATAGGGAGAGTTGTACAGTGATGGTTTATGATGTGGCCAAAGGGGCACGATTGTTTCAGGTGATACAGCAGAACAAAAACCTTCGAAAAAAAGAAAAACAAAAAGCTCCAGCCCCCCCTTTCAAGGGGAAACTTTATTTTGATGTTCTAGGAGGTAACAAAACTCCTCAAATATCAAGTCTGTAAAAGCTTCTTAACATACTCTACATTTTTTTCTCAGTGATTAATTTCTTGAAATAAGAGAACAGCACAGTGAAAGTGCTGGCGCTGTCCAAAACTGTTAGTGCGGTAATGTACCCTGGTCCAGCTACAGATAGCATTCATAGGCAGAAGAAAAGTGAAAACAGCAAAAAGCAGGGGAGGCCAGGCTGCAGCAGCAGCATCAGCCCCAGCAACACCGGCAGGCCCAGCACTCTGGGAGGAGGGTCTGGGTGTGGGAGGTGAGGAAGAGCCCCCATGTTGGATCCACACAGTGCCAAGAGGCCGTGGGCTGCGGTGAAGAGGAGACCCCGCTGTGCTGTGTGGGAATGCGGTGGCAGAAGGCAGCGGGAGAAGCTGTGTCTCCCGTGAGAGAACAAAGCATTTATGTATATAAAGCTGGAACACAAAGAGATATTGAAATCATGGTTTGGGAATGCTCCAAGAGGAAAGAGCCAACTTTACCATTTGGAGGGGGACTAAGTCCCAGTGATAAAATCCTCAGGCTCTAAAAAAATGACATCTGGACTTGTCAAAAATTTCTTATTTACCATCCAAGAGAACATAAAAATAGGCCCAAGGCAAAAAGAAGGAGAAGAAAAAAAATCTCAATCTCAAAATCACGGTCCGCAAGAGCAGATGTTCCACAATAAACTCTGCAAGTCAAGACAAAGACATGTTGGAAGATGATGCAAGAATTGGAATGAATTATCAGTTTTGCAAGAGATTGCAGATATCATTTCAACATGCAGAGCACAGAAAAGAAGACGGGAACAATATGACCGCTGAAGTATCCCTAAGATCGGAGCCTAACGAGCTGAAAGCAGAAATAGCAGAGGAATGTGTCAAGGCACTGAAAGCAAATGAACCATGTATTCATTTAACATGTCCCAAGCAGCATAGCACAAGGACCAGTCGTTTTAACACCAAAAGATCAGTGAAACATTCAGATCTTAAGAAGTGTGATTCATTGGAATGCCATAGGAAATGAAAGCACTCGGTAATTGGCTTAGAATGGATCATTTCCACCAAAGGCAAGAGACGGAGAAGAGGAGGGAACTAATCAGGCTAAGAAAGAGTTTGTAATGTCTCGTAGTGGGCAGCGAAGCTCTCACTAGAATAGATCTGGAACACACGGCCAATGTCTCCAAGAAAGTGCCCCTCACCCTGACACTGCAAGGCAAGTTGCAGAGATTCTTGCTTTGGGATATCACAGCATGGAGGAGAAGAGGAGGGAGATTTATACTGTCTTAAGTGAATTGCCATCCAAAAGCCACCCCTTCACTGACCCAATAAAGAACATAAGGCCCCTGGCTACTCTGCTTGATAGCTAAGGTAGCTACCTTGGGTAGCCCAAAAAGTTGAATGCCCACCTTATGTCCTCCCGTCTTCCGTGGACATCCTGGTTAATTAGATGGTACGGTAAAGGTGGCTCCATCATCATTTTAAATGAAGGCATCTACAGCTTCATGGAGCATTAAGCCCATTCTTGGCAATATCTTTTGATACCTTTTGAGAACCGCAGCAGGACTGAGCATGTCAAAAACAGAGGCAGCGGAGTGCCTATTTTCCGACTCCTGACTGAGTTGAGTTTTGACTTAGATGTCAAATTGTTCAGACCATTCAGGAAGATGATTCAGAAATGTGCAAAGGTATTACACTAGACTGCCCAGAAAAAATGTGAGGTGCTCTTGGAAATTACTCACCCCACAAAGTCAGGCAACAGCTGAACAGCAGCATCACCCATTTTGGACAAAAGCACCTAAATTCTGCCAAGTCAATTACTGGAATTAAGCCTGATCAAATACACAAAAAGGGAATATTTTCAGCTTTCAACAAAGACAGAAATGCTGGGACAGATGATCAACCTCCACGGTTTTTCCATGCCTGATGCATGAGCATGGGTCTGACGGGTGGGTTAAGAAAATAATAGATCATACTTGTTTTCAGTCAGCACTTCCTTTGGGAGACACTGTCTGCAACTCAAATAGCAAATGCAGTCTGTGGAAATTCCTGAGCCCTGTATCTGTTTCCCTGCTGTTAAGACCGGAGAGCTGTGGAAACCAAGCTATGGAAGGTGGAGAGGAAAATGCTGACTTTCCTGTCCTCAATTTGATACGAGGTCAGAACAAAGCTGGAAAATGCACTCAGACCAAAGGTCTTCAAAGATCTCCCACATCCAACTGTTTCAACATAGTCACTGTGTCTCAGACTATGGTCTGAGTTGGTTCAGCTCCAGGTGTTTCACCCAAAACCACAAGATTTCTCTGTATTTATATTTTAAACAGTTCAATGTGCTAAAGTTTACATAGATGACATTTTGATCTGACTATGTATTTGTATAGCAAAAAGCATGACAGATGGCTCAGAACAACTTGGGAAAAAGCCCAGCCTGATGGGTTAATGCTAAATAAACAAGACAAGAAGTTAAGTTTAGACAGATGAAAGAGGGGAGGAAAAGTTGATACAGGAAGATATGCAAAGAGGGGTTGCCTGTCCCAGGAGCTCTGGAAGGAAAAAACTTTCCCCCAGGAAAATACACCTTAATTTGCCTCAGTCAACAACCTGCAAGTGCTACAGGACAAATACATCTGAAGAGCAAGGGGTGGAAGTGATGACCAAATACCTGAGATACATTACAGACACTAACAAGAGCTGAGCATCAATGCATTCACACAGAAAAGGAGGGTCTGCTCCAGTCAGGCATATAGAGCCCTTGCATACTTATTATGAGAAGTATAATCACAAGACAGGCTCAGGATGACAGTAACAAGTCATACAGCTCTTAGCTGGAGCTGGCTCATGTCCTGCTGGTCCGGAACTTGAGCACGCTGCATTGGCAGCATCCTGCCATACAGCACTTAGAAATTGTGGGCAATGCCAGCATTGCTTTTTAAGCAGAATAGTCCCGACATGCATAACAAGATGACGTTAGTAAAATACTACCCTCGTTTTAAACATGGACTGTAGATGTCACTGTGCTATAGGAAGACATGCATTAGCAGTAATTATCCAATGCAGTAATATTAGGACAGCAGTTTATACAGCCCATCCATCTGAATTTCCAGACTAGATTTTCCAGGCTAGACTGCAGAGAGGCTGTCTCCATTCCTCCCATGGAAATGGGGCCACTGCCCAGCTGAGACTGCAAAAGCAGCGAAGGCAGCAGGAGGGCAAACCAGAGAGAAGCTGACCTCAGACCTCAGACACTGCAGAGACCAGCCTCCCCTCCCGCAGCTGTTTAAGGATGCTGCTGTTTAACATCTAAAGCTCTCGACTAAAACAGGTTGCTGCTGGGTACTTAATGAGCAGATATATCATAAACACTGTACTCTTCTGGGTGCCTCAAAGAATTTATTGTCCAAGTATCCTGGTTTCTCCTGACTATAACATCAAAAAGACCAGGAAAAAAAAAGATGCATTTGTGATCTGGAGCACAGGTAGATTTAGGGTAAGTCTCCTCTGCAGTCAGATTGATATGTGACTGCAGCACAAAGAGACCTTCCTCATCCATTCTGGTGCCAGTAGCAATGCCACTACTACTAGCCAGGCTTGGGGTGCTGCCTATGGATACAGCATCCTGCAAGATTTCCAGTCCGACCTGGAGCTAATGGTCCAGCACTTCAACTGCCTTCAGTACCAAAACGAAAGCTGCCCCAGGTCTGCCTGCAGGCCCTGCAATCATAGCCCTTCAGCGGAGACAGCCCTGCTGACTCCTTTGGACTTGCATACTGAGTCTTATTTGGGATATCTGACATGGGCAGGCCTGTGCAACCGAGAGGCAGCACGTTCAGCAGCACATTTGCTATCAGCAGGGATTTTCTATCTGTACCAAAACCTATTAATTTTACCCCTGCACCATCTTCCCAAAGCCCTCCATAACAGTTAGTTGCCTCTGCTGAAATCCGCTTCCCTGACAATATTAGCATGGGGACACAGCACTGCTGTTGGGCACCATATCCAGCTAACTGATGGAAATTGTCTGGTAGAAACTGCATGGAATAAGGCAGCCAACAAAGGATGCAAGTAAAAACATGGTGCACTGTGGCCTCGGGTAGCAAGCAAGCATCCAGATTTGGGTTGTCAAGGAGAGGGAACACAGGAACCCTTCAAGGCAGCATCACTGTGATCCCCATGCGGTACAGCTCTGGTGTTGCTAGCAGCTGTGGGACAGTTTGCAGTGTCTTGAAACCTGTGCTCATGACCGACATATTCTGTCGCTGTATGATTGTCCTGGAGGCAATATTCAGGCAACACAGGGTGACCAGCCCATACCTGAGTCATTTGGCATGTATTTTTTACTCCATGCTGGCACATCGACCCCACCCTCATTTTCCTCTGGAGTCGTGCTGTGTTGGGAAAACACAATGCAGTAGAACTCCTCTCATCATAAGTCTTTTTAATGTCTTTTGCTTCTCCTTCATCTGTGTGGACTACAGATGCTTCATTCTCTGATGCCCTTAGTGTCATGCAGTACACCCAGGGCAACGCCTCTAACAGCTGGACCAGGACCGCTGCTGTTGCTTCCCAGTTCCCAGTAACAGCTGAGGTCGGCTGAGTCTGGCTGTATTTGCTTCATGACAGGAAAGCACACTCATCAGGATGGAGAGTGGACCTTAACTGGACATGGTGGGTGGGGGAGCATCATTGTGTTTGGTGTTGGAGTTAAATATCGAGACATGTAGACATTTGTAGTATAGATTTTGTCTAGGACATAGGGGAAAAAGAATGAAAAGGGACATTTCCACGGAAATAGAGCCTTCTGACCGGTACTTTTCAGACAATTCTACACGTAGTTCTGCATCCTTTTTTAATGGCACTGCATTGACTGGTGGTAATCTTGGCTCATTCATTAACCACAGTTTTCTGTCCTGCTGTTGACCTGCTGTAGTGTAATTGCAGCAGTGCCTGTGTGGTCTCCAGAGAGTCCCTCTGTGGGGAAAAAAAAAAATCTCAGAAGTGTCTCCCATCCATCTTGATCGTAACTGTGAGCAGAAGGCTGCGCAAAGTCACACAGTCTGGGTTTGTTTCCACTGCCTCTGGGAACTCTGAGTAAATGCAGCTGCTGAGCAGTCTTTTAAGCTGCTTGGTTGCAGGTTGATCATAATTGCTATCAGAGAGCCAAGGGATAGAGAGCTTTTATGCAGAGTTCATATACAATATGTTTAGTAGCCCAAGGGGGAGATTTCTGCCCAGTGATTTTCTCTGTACATCTGCTCACTTACCTCCTTTTTGCATACCTATTGCTATTACCAAGTCCTATTTCTCCTGAAAAAAAAGAAAAGAGGGAATCTCAGCAATGCCGCAGAACTGATCATTCTTTGACACTGTGTCATTCAAGGAGGGAGGAAAAAGAATCAAAGTTGTAATTCCCCTCTTTGTTCATTTATTTCTTTGCTTAGCTGTACCAGTAAGCATCAAAGGCAGATCAACTGCTGATCCCAGATGCAGCAGTGCTACGAAACCAGATATCTCCACGCTGATAACACCGTGGTGTCAGACATTCCTCCATCCTTCTGGGACAGAACACAGAACTAAGGGTTCATTCCTCTAATGCAGTGGCTGCATCTTCGCCCCTAGTAAGACATTTGCTATGAAATACCAATGTAAACCAAAACACAAAGGGGTGTCAGGAGGGAGAAGCCTTGGCCATGTTATTTTTGTTTCTTGTATTATTACAAAGTTCATTCCATTTCTTTAATTTTTACTAATTTTGTATGGATATAAAAGATGAACATGTCACCCATGCCATTCTAGTCTTGGCTTCATTTTTAAAAGAAAACTTGTCTCTGTGACTCTGCAATCACTGTAAAATTTAATTGACATATAACTAAAGTACTGCCTCTTGGTCATATGCTGTCATTGTACAACAACCCTTAACTCAGCTACAGGGATGCTTCACCTACATTGACTAATCCAGTAGAGATCACAAGCTAAGAGTCAAATAGCAAAATTTGAAGGCACTTCATGGAAGATGTATGAAGCAGAAAGGGCATAAAGAAGGATGCTTTTTGCTCCATAAGTATTGCAATTCCTTATGCATTTTCAGAGGGACAGGACAAGTCTGCCCCAGAAAACCCCACCACAGATAAGCAGTTCTGCACACTTGGAAATATAGGATGCAGCCCTCGCAGTCTTAGTTGCACACGCAAATGGGTACTAGGGCACAGCCCACAGCAAAAGCAGTGTTTCCACTCAGGATACATTAACTGTTTCCACTCAGGATATGTTAACTGACATGTGACCATTAACCCGTTTGCATCAAGTCATTGTGGAGCACGTCAGCTCACAACGGGGGAAAATGAGATGGGATTTTCAGTAGGTTTTCTAGGTTCAGCCATTGATGGGAAGGTGATACAAGTTTTGAACTTCCCACTGCATCATTGGCAAAATAAATTTAAGACATGAGGAGGGTCTGAATCGTGCCCAAAAAGGTCACCTTGGGCTTGCACAGAGAGCAGAACAGGGCTTGGCAGAACCCCTGGGGAAAGGGGCAGACAATTTGCTTGCCAGGTCAGACCCGAGTCTCCTCCAGCTCTGTGATGTTGCAGCCTGTCAGGTAAAATGAGACCGAAAACTGTCACTATGACTTGATATCTAAAGTATAATGAAAAATTAACTTAAATTAACTTAGATAAATTAACTTAGATAAAAATAATGCATCATTTAGATGTATGTCCTTTTGGATACAGAGTGGATTGCTGTGTTAGTTACGCATTTCTGTGAGCTGATGGACACCAGGTTGTGAACCAGCCACAAGTGCTTGAGCACGGAGATGGGGCTCCTTTAAACCAGCATCTCAGTGACCTTTGCTGAAC